>NW_006399842.1:6333038-6354110 GCF_000299155.1 Elephantulus edwardii | reverse complement strand
CAAATGAGACAATTCAGTGACCAAATTCTTCAAACACACATAAACATATGGAACAGAAGAGGTCACCCTAAATTTAGATTTTTTTTTTATAAAAGGGAGGAATTTTAATTAGAATCAGCTATGAACATTGAAAGCCTTTTTGTATGGATGGTAAATTTCCTTTTTCAGTCTTATTGTTGTTGTTATATGCCATTGAGTTGACTCCTACTCTTAGCATCCCTATGGTCAATGACTCTGAATCTTGCTCTAATCTGAGTCAACACCACTGACTTTGACACACCTGACAACTGATCCCAATGCCACAGTCACTGTGTCAATCCATCTCATCCAAGATCTTCTTCTCCTGAGCTGATCCTCTACCTTTCTAAGCATGGTGTCATTCTGCAAGGGTTAATCTCTCCTGGCAATATATTGAAAGTATGTGAGAGAGAGCTTCAAATTTCTCACTTCCAAAGAACAAACTGGCCTTTCTCTTTCCAGGAGAGACTTATCTGTTCTCTTGGCAGTCCAGGGAAGTTCAGTACTATTTTCAGGTACAACTAAAAGGCTTCAGTTCTGTCATCTTTATTTCTTGTCCAGCTCTCAGATGTATAGTAAGCAAGTGAGAAGACCGTAGCCTGGATTAGGTGCACCTGAGTCTCTAGATTGGCACTGTTGCTCATCAGCACTCTGGAGAGGTTCTTGACAGCAGATTTTGCCAATGCAGCTTGTCTTTGATTTCCTGATGGCTGAAGCCAAGGGTATTAATTGTGGACCTAAGCAAGATGAAATTGTTAACAATCTCAATCTCTTCTCATCTATCATGATGCTGCCTTTTGGCTTGGTGGTAAGGATCTTTGTTCTTTTGATGCTGAGATACAATCCATATTGAAAACTGCAGTCCTTGATCTTCTGCAACAAACTCTTCTAGTCCTCCTCAATTTCTGCAACCAAGGTTGTATCATTTGCATAACGTTGGATGTTGATGAGTCTTCCTCCAATCCTGAATACCAAATTTCTTTATAAATCCAGTCTTCTAATAGATGTGTTCAGCACAAAGAATGAAAAGGTATGGACAAAGGATAAGTCCCTGACACACTCATTTCTTGATTTTGAACCATGCAGTAGGGGTCCCTGCTCTATTTGCAAAACAACTTCCTGGTCTAGGTATAGGTTTTGCATAAGCACAATCAATTGTTCCAGGATTTCCATTATTCTCGACATTAGCCACAATTTGTTGTGATCTACACAGTCAAATGTCCTTGCATAATCAATGGGGCACAAAAAAGACATCCTTTTGTTTTCAGCCAAGATCATCTGACAACAACAATGATATACCTAGTGCCAAGCCTCTTCTAAATCCAGCTTGCATTTTTGGCAGCTCCCTGTGGATGTACTGTTCTGGGAATTTTTAGATAATCTGCAGTAAGATCTGCTTGCATATTTTAATAGGGATACTGTTCAATAACCTCCACATTCTGATTACCATTTTTTCTTTTTTTTCTGACTATCATTTTGAGGATTGGGAATAAATATGAATCTCTTCAGGTCAGTTGGCCAGGAAGCTGTTTTCCAGATTTTTGGGACATTTATGGCTACATCTGCTTGTTGAAATGTGTCAATTGGTATTCCATCAATTCCTGGTGCCTTATTTTTTGTCAATTCCTTCAGGGCAGCTTGAACTTCCTCTGTTATCATCATTAGTTCTTGATCTGATGCTACTTTCTGAAATGGTTGTGGTCAGCCAATTCATTTTTATTATTATTTTATTTAGTATATTCCTTTTATCGTCTTTTAATACATTCTGGATCATTCAATGTTTTGCTCATAGAATCTTTATGTATTGCAACTAGAAACTTGAATTTGTTCATTTCCTTCCATTTGAGAAATACCGAGTTCTTCCCCTTTGATATTCTGAATCTAATTCTTTTCACATTTTACTATAATGTTTTTCTTTGTCCTTATAAGCTGTCCTTTGAAATATTCTGTCCAACTTTTTAACTTCTTGATTTCTCTCTATTTAAATCTTAATATTGGATTTATTGATGCTTGCTGTGTAATAGCAAACTTGATAGCATTGTAAAGATTTTGACACTAACATTCAAACTAAGTAGTTCTATGTACAAAGACAAGACAATTTGCTTCCATAAAGAGTTACAGTCTTGGAAATCCTATGGAGCATTTCTCACCAAAATCAAATAAACAGACTCGTTGTTAAGTCAGTACCAACTCATAGCTGGCTCTCCAAAGAGTTTCTGAATTGTAGACCACACACGAGGAGATTGATTGTTCATCTTCCTTTGGAACAATAGCTAGTGATCTTGGCCCACAAGAGCCTTTTGGATTAGCAACATTATTGCTTATGGATTGGCTGGTACAGCTCCCATTTCTACTCCTCCCTAAATAGTCACTGTGTGTCAGAATCCATTTGATGGGAAGGGGTCTTTATACATGTTTTGTTTCACAATTTCACAAAGTTAAATATAGTATCATATATGCTATAGGAGACTCTAAAGAGGAGCAAGGATAAAATGTAAAATAAGTTAGGGGATATTGCAGTAGTCCACACATGATGATGGAGAGAAAGGGGTTAGAAGGACTCACTGTTGAACTTGAAAGAGTCATTCTGGCCATTAAAAGGAATATAGAGACAAATCTACTAGTAACAGCCTTCATCACATAGATCATCACATCATATTCTGCATGAAAGAATATTATTCAAACATTAGTAAGTCAATAGTAAACTATTTTCATAGTGCGGTTGTAATTTTCATATCATGTTTAAGAATCATACTGTCCAACTTCTATTTGACACTATTTTTTTAAGTATATTTGTTTTATACTAGAACAGCCCTTTTGACTTTGGAGTAAAGATTCAGCACAGTGTTGCCTACAAAAGCTCCAAAGATCCACTAACATATCACATTTTGTAGACAGAGACTGGTAGCTCGAAGTGAGTGGCTTTGCATCATTTACTGTTCCCTCGAATATACGTGCTCACAAAAAGTTTACAAGGATGTGTTATGTAAGTACTTGAATAACTGAATACAAAATCTTATATAAAATATAATTTTTAGCTATTAAAAAAGAATGCATATACACAAATATTGGTTTTATATAGTTCACACTTATTTTCTTTCTAGGAGTGAAAAATACATATTCTTTTTTCCCCAGGAGTGAATTTAAAAAAATTTAATGGAAGACCAGAAAGACAGAATGAGTTAGGGGTTGGAGTGTAAAACTGAAAAGATAAAGACAAAAATCTCATCTTGGGAATGAGACATGATTGTGATGCCTGTTTTTGGTAGTTAGTTGTGTAAGTTTGAGAAAGCCATATGCACTATTCAACTTTTATTGATTTATATAAAAATGACATGGGACAAGAGGGATAATTGCTAAGAAATATACTGCCTGTACAACTTTCTCCAAACCAAAAACTAAGGCAAATAAATAAAACTAAGTTATTCCCAGTGAGTCAATTCCAACTTACAACTATATTTTAGGACAAAGTATAATTGTTGCACAAGGTTCCCAAGGTTTTAAACTTTTATGGAAGCAGAGTAGCTGGTGGATTTGAACTTACAATCTTTTGGTTAGCTGTCAAACATGTCATCTATACTGTCACCAAGATTCTCCCATTCCACTATTACTGTAGTGTGTGATAAATGAAATTTCCCTTCTGAGGGAAGATTATGCTTGTGGACTCTTCTGTATATTTTGAACCAAGCTTCTTTTTATACGTGGGCTAAGTCCTGATCTATCACACCCTGCTGGGTGCTTTTGATCTTGAGAGGGTCACAGTTGCCATCAGGGGTGACATTTCACAGTACATCCTCTGTCACTGTAACATTGATGCCAACGTGACCTGAGTGACTTCCATAATAATCCCTTTCCTCTACACAGTCACCTGCTGTCAGGAGCTGCCTGTGCAGAAATAACTGATTCCCAGTCCCATCAGAGTCCTAATTAAAAGTGTACCAAATTAAACTTGAATGCATAGAAAACAATTAGCTCCCTCTTTTGTCTCTCCATTCAAATCCATAATGCAGATCAGCCAGGTGTCATGTTCAACAAATCTCCATCACTTGATGACTAGAAAAAGGCACAGAATTGGAAAGGCTCCAAAGCCTTTCCCTGGAGGTCTGTTCCAGCCTTCCCAAATTTGCAATAACTGAAGTGTCGTGATGCTTCTGTTTGGATTTCCTTTCTCAACATCTTACTTTTCTCCCAGTTCTTTCTTTTTCCAAGAAAACAAACCTGTGCACAGGTCTCTTCAGCATAACTTTCTATTTCTGGAGGTTTGCAAGTTCTTTTCAACAAAATGTCAAATGTATTTCTCTGGTATGTTTTCACAAAACCAAATGATCAAATATAGATAGCAGTTTACCTTAATGTCACCCTCATGCTACATGA
Organism: Elephantulus edwardii; assembly: GCF_000299155.1. Lineage (NCBI taxonomy): Eukaryota > Metazoa > Chordata > Mammalia > Macroscelidea > Macroscelididae > Elephantulus > Elephantulus edwardii. The sequence goes on along the minus strand of NW_006399842.1, from coordinate 6,349,718 downwards.
GGTACATGGTACAGGCACAGGAGACATCCCCACCATAATCAATATGTACAAACCTGTGTCAAACATGATGCGATTTCTGCAAGTATACACATCACTTATTCTACCTGGACTTCTGTCTACCAGCTGACTTTTCAGTCAAACCAATACGGATTCTACCTTAGACAATTATATTACTCTCATGCACATAGAGAAACTGGGTAAATGGCCCAATTTACAAGTTCCTTTAAGAATAAGACTCTTACTTAATCCTTGGTCTTCCTTTCCTATGCTTCTAGATCTGCAGAGTAAACTGTCCTTCTAGACTTCTGGGAAATATGGTTAGGAATTCACAATTAAATAAACAAAATATGGAAACTCACTTAGTATCTTTTCGGAAACCTGATCTCCAATTTAAAAGACAGTAAATACAAAAACACACATGCTTGAGAATAATAGAATTCTGAATTAAACTTTATCTTTTGCTATTTATCAGTCCTATAAACTTTGGCATATTACATATCCTCTGAGACTCAGCTGCTCCACTTATATGATTGTGATAATGCTAAAATTATGTGGCTCTTCTGAGGAGGATTAGAGGTACTTGATGTGATGCCTTAGCATGGTGCCTGAGTGTATATGGAAGATGGTAATATGACTAAGAAAAAGCCAGGCTGGATAAAAGCAAAAATTCATGCTGAGAGGTTCTATGAAAACAAGACTAAGAGGAAAGTATATTACAGAATGAAAAAAACATGTTCAGATTCTTTTGTATTCTTTTTTTATATATAATTTTAATGAACATTTACAGAGAATTTGTATTTCCCTTCATTCATTCATAGCTGCACGTCTCTACCTGCCCAGCCCTCTCCCCCCGCCCCCCAGTTCACTCCTCTCTTTCAAAAGTAAAAGAAAGACTCCCTACCTGGTACACAATCCTCCCGCTTCCCTCTCACTGCCTCAAGTACATTCCACTATGCAACCTTAATTGTGGACTCTTATGATAACCGTAATACCCTATCATACATCGCTTTTAAGTGCAGTATACACAATTTATCCAGTTTTTCTCAGTCTTACCCCCACCGTGATATCAGTTCTATTTTACAGAAGTGGCACCATGCAATATTTGTCATTTTGCGACTGAGAGATTTCACTCAGCATAATGTCCTCCAGGCTCACCCATTTTGAATAATATTGAATGAGTTCCTTGTTTTTCAGTGCAGCATAGTGTGAATATACCACAGCTTCTCTATCCATTCATTTTTTGATGGACACCTGGGTTGTTTCCAACTCCTTGCTATTGTGAACAGAGCTGCAGTAAACATGGGTGTGCATATATCTGCTTGGATGTCAGTTATGGTCTCTTTGGGATATATTCCCAGTTTTGGAATTGCTGGGTCAAACGGTATCTCTATTTGCAACTTTTTGAGAAAGCGCCATACCACCTTCCACAGTAGTTGCACGATTTTACATTCCCACCAACAGTGAATAAGGGTTCCAGTTTCTCCATAACCTCGTCAGCATTTGTTGCATGCTGTTCTGTTAAATTTTGCTATTCTGACTGGGATGAGATAATATCTCATAGTTGTTTTGATTTGCATCTCTCTTAGAGCTAGGGATTTTGAACATTTCTTCATGTGATTATTGGCCATCTGAATGTCTTCTTTGGTGAAGTATCTATTCATATCCTGTGCCCATTTTTCAATTGGATTATTTACATTTATCTTGTTGTGGTGCTCAAGTATTTTATAAATTCTACATATAAGTCCCTTATCTGACATGTCATTACCAGTTTTTCCCAGTCTGTGGTTTCCCTTTTTACCCTGTTGGAGAAGTTTTTGGATGTGCATAGGGATTTGATTCTTAGATGGTCCCATTCGTCTATTTTATCTTCTCCTGGTTGTAGATTTTTCAGGATACTTGGGAGACTGTTTATGTTCTGGATTAGGACTACTAGAATTCTTCCAAGCTTTTCTTTAATGAAGTTTATAGTCCTTGGTTTTAGTCCTAGATCCATGATCCACCTTGAGTTGGTTTTTGTATATGGAGTGAGGTGTGAATCTTGCTTGAGTCTTCTGCAGATATTTTTCCAATTTTGTCAGCACCATTTGTTAATCATTTGTATTCTTATTATCGTTATAATATTCTAAATTAATGTCTATATTGGTATGAAAGTTTGTTTGGAAAACTTACATTTCTCACAAACAAATGAAAATCTTCTTTAAAAAGAAATCAGTTCTGCGGTAAATATGTAAACAGTGTAATCCCCACCACTAACTACAACATGATAGACTCTGCCTTTAGATATTGGTGCTTTTTCCTCCTCTGGACATGTTATAACAATCCTTTTCAACTTTTAATTAATTAAAACTATTTATGTCACTTTTAAAGACTAAGTTACCCCTGATCCAAGCCGTAAGGTTTTCAACTGTTCAGCAAGCATGCTGCTTTTCCAGAAAAAGATAGTCTATTTCTGTCTTCTAAAGATTAAAGATGAATCTAAGGTAAGTCTGGTGTCGTAGACCATAGTGAATCCACTAGCACCTTGAAGGGTAAAAGATGAGCAGTCTTCTACTGTGTAACTTATAGCTTCCCAAAAATTTGCTGTAGCCTCAGTATGAGTCTCTTCTAACTCAAATGACAATGAATTTAGTTTGAGAAGAATTGACGCTTTTGTTTTGTAGTATTGACAAAGAGTGCTGAATATGCACTGTCAAGAGAACAAACAAATCTGTCTTGGGAAAAGTGGAGGAAGTATGACTACCTTAGAGGCAAGATTGGTGAAACTTTGTCTTGCATGCTTTGGGCATGTTCTCAGGGGACATTAGTCTTTTAAAAAAGATATCATGTTGGGGAAAGAAGAAGGTCAGCAAAAGAGAAGAAGATCCTCAAAAAGATGGATTGACACAGGCACTCTAACAAGTGGATTTAAGAGTGACAGATTGTGAGTATGGCCCAAAATAGGGCAAGATTTCCATCTGTTGTACATAGTGTTTCTATGACTTAGGGTAGTAAATTTAATGACACCTACCATAATCAACAATAACACATTATTTATTACCGCTGCTGGTCCTAGTACACAAAGAATGTCCAATATGTGTTAATAATGATCATAATTCAACTGTTCATAAGCTTAGCTTTTCTGTTTTCAAGATTTCTTGGTCAGAATATGTCATTTACAAACACACTCTGACTTACATGCATGATAATAATCATCAACAAACACAAACTGATCAAATCCACACAGTAATTAAGAAAAGGGCCATGCTTGTATTTGTAACACATATGCATTTATTATAATTTCCATTGTCCCATTTGAAGGCACAAAAGGGCTCAAAAAATACTATGCTTTTCTGTAACAATTGTAGCATAATCACAGCCATGGTATATCAATGACTCACATTTTATAAAAGTATTCACAGTTAATAGAGGGTGATAAAATAATTGACTGACAGGAGAATTTCAAGAAACAACATATGAACAAGAGACAATGGTGATGGAGAAAGAAGTACAGGTTTCTCTGAAGAACTTGGAAAAAATAAAGCCCCAGAAATTGATGGAATACCAATTGATGTATTTCAGCCAACAGATGCTGCCCTGCATTTGCTCTCCAAGTTGTACCAAGAAATCTGGAGGACAGCTCTTGGTCAACGTACTAGAAGAAAAAAGGCGACCCAACAGTGTGGAAATAATTGATCAACATCACTAATATCACACACTAGCAAAATTCTTCTGAAGATTATCCAGAAGAGACTTGAACATTACATTGACAGAGAAATACAGGCTGGATTTAGAAGAGGTTGTGGCACTAGGGACATTATTGCCAACATCAGATGAATATTGGCAGAGAGCAGAGAGTACTAGAAGAATGTCTATCTGTGTTTCATTGACTATGCAAAGGCATTTGACAATAAATTATGACTAGCCATGAGGAAAACGTAAATGTCGGAACACTTGATTGTGCTTATATGAAACCTACACTTCGACTAAGAAGCAGTCCTTTGGACAGAACAAGGAAACACTGCATAGTTTAAAATCAGGAAAGGAGTGCTTCAGGAATGCATTCTGTCCCTGTACCTTTGCAATCTTTTTGCAGAGCAGATCATTTGGGAAGCAAGGGTTTATGAGGAGGAGTGTGGCATTAAGACTGGAGGAAGGCTAACATCTACAATATACAAATGATACAACTTAGATTGCTGAAACTGAAGAAGATCTGAAGCACTTGTTGTAAAAGGTCAAGGACTGTAGTCTTCAATATCGATTGAAGTTCAACATCAAGAAGACAAAGATTCTCACCACTAGGCCAATTGGCAGCACCATATTAGATGGAGAAGAGACTGAGGTTGTTAGCAATTACATCTTACTCAGATCCAGAATCAATACTCTTAACACACGCAGTCAGGAAATCAAAAGATGAATTGCATTGGGAAAATCTGCTGTCATGGACCTCTCCAGAGTGCTGAAGAGCAATGATATCAGTCTAATGATATCCAGTCCTTGATCTTTTCAATTACTTGTTATGCTTCAGAGAGTTGGACAATGACTAAAGATGACAAATGAAGAATTGATGCCTTTGAGATGTGGTGCTGGAGAAGAGTCTAGAACAAACCGTGGAGTACCAAGAAAACAAATAGGTCTGTCTTGGAGAGGGTGAATCAAAGTCTCTTCTTGGAGGCTAGGATTATAAAACTCTGCCTCACTTACTTTGGGCATGTAGCCAAGAGACATCGGTCCCTGGAGAAGGACATCATGCTTGGAAGGGTAGATGGACAGTGCAGGAGATGGAGACCCTGGACGAGATGGATTTATACTGTAACTGGGGCAATAGGGCTTGGTGTGTCGGTATTAGTGAAAATGGCTCAGGACAGGGAAGGTTCAGAGTTGCTGTAAATAGAGTCGTTATACATTGCAGGTGACTAAATGGCACATAACATACTATGACAGGTTTGGAAGCAGGAGTGGCATCCACTTCCTAAATAACATGCCTCTGGAAACCCTGTGAACTTTGATAAATGCCTGTAGTTGTAGAGGGGCTTCAGGCGTTTTGTTCATAGGGTCGCTATGAGTCATGCTCAACTCAAAGGCAATCAACAACAACACAACATCCACAATTATATTATTTACTTGGTCACCTCTTGAACTGTTTCACTACTAAAAGGAAACTGTTAACTGCCCTCAAGAACCTTCTTGTAGAAACCAAATAACTTTAGGAATCACTTATTGTTCATGATATATTTGGTAAAACATGATGTTCTATGATTTTGGATGTTGTGAGAACATGTCTAAATTTCAAGTAACAGAATTCATTGTTTTTCTATTCCGTTGTTGTTAAAAGACCCTTTGTTTTCTTTCCTAATCCATACTTTGCCTCTCACTGCTGGACTACCAGCCCTCCTTTACTGCACTTGAGATTCATGATGTTCTTCACAATGATGTTTTTAAATAAAATGAAACCGAGAATACTACAACACTAAATACACACGTATGATAAACGGAGATTGAAAGTTGCTGTCCACTACTCAAAATATATATTGTCATACAGTGGACATTTTTTTTCTAAATAAGGAAAGTTCACATTAAATCACTAATAAACAGTACAGTACTTATGTAAGTCAGTGACATAGCAGTGTATTATGACTACCCAAGACATCTGAATTGTAGGTTGTGTTTGTTCTGTTCCATTTTAAGACTGGCAGCACAACTGATTTGCATATAAGATATGATACCCCTGTTGTGTGGTGAAAGCAGCTTTATTTGCTACATCTGTGCTCTAGTCTCTAATCAGAATTTTGAACTCTTTGTATATGCAGTCAAGTATTTCCAAAAGAGACATTTTATGGTACGTAAGTGGATTCAAATGTCACAGTAAATGCTCAGTCTTTTTGTGCTGGGCTGATATTATATTATTTCTTTTTTTTTTTCTTTCTTTCTTTTTTAGCAAGAGGTCATTGTTGCACAAACTTCCAGCTCATTGCTACATCAGAAAACTTGGTAAGTTGTAACCGACAAGAATTTGCTGTCATCATCTTGCAATTTAGCTGGGGTAGGTTTGCAGTGCATCATTGTTCTGCTTGAATAGAATTTTTATAGAGAAACAAACTTCAGTCACAATAAGAAAGGGGCCAGGGTTTGACTGTTGAGAGGTTTTCAGAGATACCCAGGCTACCACGAGAGGCTTTTGGACAAAACAGACGAGGACAAAGACTCGGGAATCATCAGGAAGTGTAGCCGTATCAGTATTTCTATCACAAGATTGTAAGAAAATCTTCGAGAAAAAAATTATGTAAATAAACATATAAAAAAGGATATCTTCAGTAAGTAGTTTCCAGCAGGAAAGAGAGTAATACAGATAGAAATGAAATATCCCACTGAAAAAGTGTACAGTGTGGTAAAAGGCAGTTCTAGCTCCTCTCTACTGATTGCCATTAATCCTTCTTTCTCACATTCTTCATAAACTGGAACACTGTGTCCCTTTATGTGAAGACCTTTATTTTCTTAATCTATTAATATGGCTTTGCTTCTATCTCAATTCACCTTTTATCCCATTATAGGAGAAAAACCAGTTACTAAAAATAACTAAAAACTAGTTATTCCCACATGCTATAAAAAAGAAAATAGATAGATGATAGATAGATAGATAGATAGATAGATAGATAGATAGATAGATAGATGATAGATAAAGAGTGGTTGAATTGGACAGTCTGCATACTAGCTAAACCCAAAACTCAAGGTTATATGTATGGAAAGATTTATATACAAGCTCTTGAAGGTCCAGTTATACCAAGGTGATAAAGAATATGAAGTGTTCATATATTTGGGTTTTTAGCTTCTTAGATGAGAAACCTTTTTATATGATTGGTAGTCTTATGTATTCATCTTATCTGAAACCAGGATGTGGACATACATAGAAAGGGGAAAGGCACAATATTTGCACAGCACAGAAAGGGCACTTACAAAAGGGAGCACAGAACTGGACTTCTAGTCCCTTCTAGGTGACGGAGCATGGAAGTGTAAATGAAGCAGACCACAACTTTGTTTTGAGAAGCAATTTTTCTTTTAAGCTATTCATGCTATATGTGCAGAATAAGAGAGCTTTGCCAGCAAGGTGGATACAAATCAGAAGGGAAGTTTCTATGAATTGGCTGTTGGCCATAGCATTTCAGAATCAGCTCAATATTCAACAGCTATTTCTATTGGGTAGCATGCATGATTGCTTTCTACTAAAACAACATCCAACTTTGCATTTCTTAGATGATATCCTCCCAGACACTGATGAGTTGAACTAATTAATTAACACATGATTTGGTAAAGTATTCACATAGTGTCAAGAGTGAGGCCATGTGTTCAGTTAGTATATCCTAAAGTACAGGGTTTCAAAGATAGTTTTTAATAATAATGTCAAATGTTCTCCTTCAAATAAAGAAAACTGACACAGCAGAGAGGGTTTTGTTTGGGCTTATTGAGAGAGAATTTATTTCATCTTTCCTGCCTAATTTACTGAAGCTGTAGCGTGTGGTACATAGGGAGTTGTATTGTTCACACAAAGGTCATGCCTCTCTGGCAGTTTGAATGCACCAGCAACTCCAAAAAAGAAAGATCAACAGTCTTCTCCTTCATGATTCACAGCTTCCAAAATACAATGGAAAATCACCTATGAGTTGGTTCTGACTCAAAGGCAGTGAGGAATTTTAAAGCCTGATGAGTCAATTGAGAGCAGTCTGAAGTAGTTTTAGGTTCTTAGGAGATGGCTGGTTGGAAACAAAACAAAACAATACCCAAACCAGCAATACAGGCTAAATGAGATTGCAGGAAAACCTCATACTGGAGATCAGAGTTATTGTTGTGTACCATTGAGTCAGAACTGATCCACAGCTGACCCTATGTTGGGTTTTCACAGGCAGTTAATCACACAAGAAGAGATTGCCCACCTTTCTCCTATTGACCAGCCAGTAGACTCGAACCACATGCCTTCAAGATTGCAACACAATGTCTTGCCACCAGACTGCCAGAGCTCCCGGGAGATCAGAATAGAAGAAATATTAAGCAGAAATCATTTGCCATCTCATGTGGCTGATTGAGCAGCAAATTCACAGTAAGATTTTCAGTTCTTTGTGGAAGATACACATAATAAAGTTAGGTTATAGTACCTGATTGTTGATTCTGAGATGTTATTTTGATCTACTGATTGCTAAGCTTAGGTTGGCTACTTCTATATTTAATTCTTAGTCTCTTGTCTCATGTCCATTGTCCCATACATATGAATTGTTTTGTTGTTGTTTTTTAAAAGTTAAAACACTGTGAAATATTGTGTAACAGGTACTGATTCAAAACAAAGTTCAAAAGAAGTTGCTAGGTTGCAACCTCTTCAATAAGCACTACCTCTGATATGCATACAAGTTTATGGGCAAAACTCTGTACTGTGTGCAAGTGTGTACACACAATAGTGGAGAAAAACACAGCAGGAAAATATGGGCAATGGGCCTGAGCAGAGACAGCCATAAGAACAACTGCGAGCAAGGTCTACAAGATGCCTTTTCTCTTTGCAGGAGGTGCATCCATTTGGTGATCAAATAGGAACTATACAGCCAAGTTGGGAGAGGAAACCTGGTGTTCACCTTTGTACTGGAGACAGGCCCTGAGGCTGCTGCCTGTTCCTGGGGCCAGGGGCAGGGGCTGATTGTTCCAGCATCCTTTCTTGTGAGAATAACTGCTTTGTTCAGTGATCAAAGGTCCCTTCTACTGCGCATCCTACACTTCAGTGCCACCTTTGTCACATACCTCTGGGGAGAGGATATGCTGCTCTTCTTCAGGCCTATTCTATTTCCTATTCTGGAAAGAATGAGTTTTGTTGTTGAGCATCAATTCTACTACAATCTACCTTTGAGGTTGGTCTCATTTTTAAATCTCTGCTTTGAAAAGTGCTGGATTTCAATCTTTTTAGAGATACTTCCTAAATCTATGGAATTAGGTAGGAGATAAATCTAAGTTAGTATTTTAGCTGAATCATTTTCTAATTGGGTGTGGGTTTTTAAAAATTTTATATTGATGTATTTACAAAGTCTCACAATATTTAAAAAAACCAAAAAACAAAGTTTCACAACATTGTTTTCCCACAAAAGATGCTTCCTACTAACTGTGCTTTTATGGACAAGTAAGTTACTTAAACTCTTTGAGCCTCAGTTCCTAGGTCCTTATACTTTGACTAGTAAACCTTGCTGGTATGTTTGTCTTGGTAGGTAAATATGACATTGTGACATTTATGAGCACAGTCCATCTATGTGCAACATTGTAATATTCTGACTTATTACTGTAATAATTTCCCCAAATCCTTTATTTTTATTGTTGTTTCTTCTATTCAGGCCACTGAATATAATGAGTGCGCTACTAGTAGAAGAGGAGAAACTTTGTGAACCCAGCTCTTTATCATTGGAGGATCCTCAGGATTCATTGTCTTAGTTGAGCTATTGCTTACAGAGGCAGCTATGGAGCAGATAAAGCTTTTCAATCTATTTATCAAAGGCCTTGCAAACTTCTGCTTCAAGGTAGGTGAATCAATTAGGTATTATTGAGCGAGGGAAGTTAATCTGCATCCAAAGCATTTTACTGCACAAACAAGTTTAAAAAAAAAAATCAAGTTTTGAACAATTGATTTTACCCTACTGTGACTGGAATTAAAGAAAGACAAACAGCCCTTCTCAACTTTTTTTTTCCCATTATCTCTGCTTTGGAGAGGAGACCTCTCAGGAATTCAAGGTACGACAAATTTTGGGGAGCTCTGGTGGCATATTCTTTATTGAATTGCACTGTTAATCCAAATGGTGTGCTGCTCTGGACTTTTGAATCCATCAGAAGCTCCAGGGGAGGAAGACAGGCAGTCTCCTCCTGTTTTAATTTACACAGTTTTACTAGGAAACTCAATAGAGGGTTGCTGTGAGTAGGAACTGACTGGGTAGCATTGAGATTTGTGAACGTTGATCTTGGGGAGCAAACAGTAGCTATGCAGGAGTAAGAGTCTAAGGGTTGTTGACACACGGGAAAAAAACCAAGTATTTGACTGTGTAGGTCACCATTGACTGTGGTTAACATTGAGAAGAATTAGAATTCCTGAACACATAATTATGCTCATGAGAAACCTATACCTAGAACCAAAAGGTGGTGTACAAACAGAGAAAGCATAAAACCAAATGGTATAAAATGAAGAAAAGTTTCTGTCAGGGTTGTATCCTTTCTCCATACCTCTTCAATCTGTACACCGAACAAGTCAATTCAAGAAATTGGACTTGGGGGAGCTCTGGTAGTGTAGTGGCAAGAAGCTGCACTGTAGTCCCAGAGGTACAGGTTCTAATCCACCAGATGCTGTGCTGGAGAAGGAAGGGCAATCTCCTCCTGCACTAGTCAGATCTAATTTGATGGTGCACACACAAAAACCAGTAAAATAACAAAAAAGAAATTGGACTCTATGAAGATTATGGCATCAGGATTGGAGGAAGATCATCAACAACTTAGATTATGCAGATGACATAATATTGTCTACTGAAAATGAGGACTTGAAATGCTTGTTTGAGAAGATCAAAGACTACACTTTCAATATGGATTACATCTAAACATCAGGAAGACAAAAATCCTCTATGCTGGACTGAAAGTAGTATGATAGAAGAAAAAAAGGCTGTCATTGTAAATTTTTGCATCTTATTAGAATCCACAGTCAACACCCTTGGTCAGGAGAGCAGGAGACTTATTTCATTGGGAAAGTTTATAGTCAGGGAACCTTCCAAATAACAGAGGAGCAATTATATCAGTTTGAAGACTAAGGTGTGCCTGATTAAGGACATGATTCTTTCAAACACTTGCCATGCATCTGAGAGTTGGCAATATATAAGGATGACAGAAAAAGAACTGATGTATCTGAGCTGTGATGTTAGAGAAGAACACTGAATATTTCATGAACCATCTAAAGCACAAATAGCTATATCATGGAAAAAGTGCAACCAGAGCTCTCCTTGAAGACAAGGATGATGAGGGTTCATCTCATATACTTTGGGCATTTTCCCCGTAGAGGTTTTACTTGGAATGTGACATCACATTTGAAAAGGTAGAGTCAATGAAAGAAAGACCCTCAACTAGATGGATTGACTGCAGCAATGGGCTCAGATGTATCAAATATGATGAAGATGATACAAAAGAAAAGACATGGCACCTTACAACATAATATCACAGAGAAAATGTTTCTCATTTCTATTAATTTTAATTAAAGACTTCTGAGGGCCTAGTTGTAAGAAACTGTACTTCTAATCCAAAGGCATGTAGTTCAAATCCATCAGGTTGCTTTTATTTCAACCTTTATGAGAGAAAAATGGGTAGTCTCCTCCCATGTGATTTGATGTCTCTAAAAACACACTTAAAAGTCAGATTTAAGTTAGACCCAACATGATGGCTTGTAGCAACAACAGCTTTCCAATTTGGGGCAAGTTACTTAGCCTTTCTTTGTCCTCGCCTCCTTTACCTCAACTTTGTGATAATCACCATTCTTAACTCATTCTGTTTTTTATAATAAATAAGATTTCCAGGACACAAAAAGTGTTTAATACAATTTTGGCAACATTATAAATATTATGTATTCATTAGTAAAGTCTAGTGAATACTAAAACATCTTTTAAGATTGTTGGGAAAATACCTTTTTTGTGATCATATGTGAGTAGGCAATATTGCAGATTTACAGATATATGAACACTGTTATGCATTGTTGTTGCTATATCCTATGATAGTGCAATGCATGAACAAGTACTGTAATTAAGGGAAAGAATCTCGTGTTTACAATTATATTATTGAAGACAAATATAAAAGGTAAAGTTTCCAAATAGAATGATAATTTAAACACAGATGTGGAAACAAGAGTTAGTGAGTACAACTTATTTTATACACTTTGCAAGTACTGCGAAATCTGGACGAAACGCTGTTTCATGCAGTAAAGAAAGGGAATGTATAGTTGAATGGGATTGCACTGTAGAGATACTAGAATAGAGATACTCATGCATCAACATTGTGAGGCTTTGTAAGGTTTTGGAGCAGGACCAGTGACAGAATGCAATGAGCCAGAGGGGGTAAAAAATGTTCACCTATCTAGGTTGAAGAAGGGCACAAAAGCACATGGCATGAGAGCATAGAACAAATCACCCAATTCTATCTCCTGAATATTTCATCTTCTATGTGGTATGATGAATGCTGACTTTAGACACCTTCCTTTGGTGCAGTCAGCAATTCAGTACCTTAATCTTCTTCCAATCTCAGTTGTTGCCTAATAATCTCTTCCAGGCACAGAAATTTCATTAACTCCTCAATGATGTCTACGGGCTTTGACCATGTATTTCATCAGGTAAGTTGCTATTATTTCAACCACTATACAAATCACTCTCTGCCTGGTGAGGGGAAAAAAAAAGAAAAAGGAAGGGAGAGATAGAAAGGAATAGGTCTTCATGTGAAGGTTTTCTGTATTTCTCAAACAAATTTCCTCTCCTTAGTGAAAATAAATGTCCAGAGAAAAAATTGAATTCAAAAAGCAATGACTTGTTTCTGAAGTATCCTCAAATTTTCTCATCTATAGGTTAAAATGGACCCCTGTCATGACTGGCATAATATGTGATTGTCTTATCTTCCTTATAAAACTGCATAATACTTGGTACAAATGGAACCATGACTGGTGATAGATATGGGAGTATTCATTGGTCTGGACTAAGCCTGGAGGGTGGAGAGATGGGAAGGTAAGGTGGTAAGACTACAGATAAGTCAGCAGGTGGGAGACGTGAGAGGTTCTCACTAAAGACCTCCTTCTGTGAACCCCTCTTCGTTGCTGCACACAGCCTAGTGAACCTTATAAGGATTTTAAGAATCAGTGGGGAAGATATTTTTAGACCAGCATCATTCCTTATAACTTTTCTTCTGTGAAGGTTCTTCTACATTTTAGAGCAATTCATAGCTTTTCCTGTGTTTCTAAGGCACATTCAACCTTCTTATCAATTGCACTATACTATTTGATTTACCTACCTGTATTTTTCACTTTTGAATTATTTAAGAGCAAGGGTCAAGTTATACGATGCTAACACCAGTACCGGGGGAGCAAGGACTGGAGACTAGAAACTCTACATATCAACTGCACAACCAAAGGCAGAAGTTACTAACTGGTAGCCAAGGAGACCAGAAAAACAGCAGGAGACAGAACCAATTTTGGATTAAATAAAATAACACATGGGGGGTGATTATTACCACTATGTAGGTGCTGAGAACTTGGTGGTGATGTTTGCAATGCTCGTGTTACTTGCCCTCTCACTTCAATGCTCTTTTATTGTACATAAGTTATTTTTGCAATAATTTAACAATTATAAATTAGGCTGCAGACTGGTATCTTTAAGTATTGGGGTATTTTTTTCACCTTTGTTTGTTTTGGAAAATATATGTTTCTACATTATTTGCTTTCTGAATCTGAGTGCTTTATTACACATACAAGAATTTGTAGGTTTAATGTATCTAAGCAGAAGACAATGTGAAGCACTATCGCATTTTGGCAATGCTAACACATGTACACTAACACACATTAGGAGATGTTGATGGGGCAAGAGTTCATTTTCATATTTATTAAGGCACATTGTCAAAAGGGGCTAGTCTGTGGGGAAAAAAGACATCATGGTGAGAAAGGTGGAGGGTCAGAGAAAGAGAGGAAGACCCTCAACAAGAATGATTGGCACAGTGACTATAATGATGGAGTCAAACACAGGAGGACATGAGCATGGTGCAGTTCAGGGGAAGGTTAGGATCTGATCTATTGTTCACAGGGTCACGATGATGACTTGACTCAATGGCACCTAACAACAGTGTATATGCTTTCAACATAAATCTCATAATCAGTTTTAATATTAGTATCATATATTGATGGGAAAAAATGGTAGCCTCTGAATATTTTCAAAATAGTGGCTCGTATTGAATTTATTTGAAACTTTTCCTATAGATGAAAAATCTTAGACATGATAACTTAAAAAACAAAGATATCATCTCATTGATTATATTTTACTAAAGTAATTTTTCATGCTACTGAAATAACTTTATTTATAAAGTATAACAATGTTTTGTGATTTGCACAGACTTACCAAATTCATAAATAAGCTATTGCTAATTCTAGTAGAATTGTGAAGTGATGAGGGGCTCTATTTTGACTGATATTTACTCTTTCTTCTTTGAAAACTATGGAATTATTTTCCTATCTCCTATTTCTACACATTTTTCTGTTGTATGAATAGGAGGTTTGGTTTGGGCCATAGTCAGTGGTTCAGGGATAATCTTTGATCTAGCAGGTTGATTATAAATAAAGAGACATTGGCAATGAAGTAAAGTAAGAATTCAAGCTCACATCATTGTCTGTACATTGAAACATATGATGTTCTTATTAAACAATCATATTCAAAATATAATTGGATTAGTTGCCTTTCTTTTTCAGTTTACTTGTACTGTTTATTTTACATGAGTGAAGGATATTTGTTTCTATTCTCCTCTACTTTTCTATTTTTGTTAATTTTTTAAAAAGATTATAACTCCTCTGAGATATGGTGCTGGAAAAGAGTGCTGAATATACCATGGACTGTCAGGAGAACAAACATGTTCAGTCTGGAGAGGGGGAAACCAGGCTGCTCCTTAGAGACAAAGATTCTGAAGCTTTGTCTCACATACTGTGGGCACATGGCCAGGAGAGACTGGTCCTTGAAGAAGGGTGGAAGGACAGGACAAGAGAGGAAGAAGACCCTGGAAAAGATGGATTCCTGCAGTGACTGGGGTAATGGGGGTAAGGTATTGTCAGATACAGTGAAATTGGCTCAAGACAGAGCAGGGTTCAGAGTTGTTGTACACAGGGTTACTACGAGTCACAAGTGACACATAACAACATAACATGAAATATTCTTCCAGTACTAAAGGTGAAACTACACATTATGTTCTCTATATCTCTCTAGTGAAGTATAGCTTCATCCTCCATTCTATTTACCACACTCACTGTCAACTTCATGGGTAAACAATATCATTATTTACTGATTTTCCTTTCTCTGATTCATTATGCACAACTAAAGATATAAATAGAGATAGAGATGGAGATAGAGAAGAGAGATAGAGATAGAGATAGAGATAGAGATAGAGATAGAGATAGAGATAGAGATAGAGATAGAGATACATATATGTATATGTACACACACACACACATATATATATATACATGCATATATGTATATATGTATGTGTGTGTGTGTGTGTGTATTTATATATATATATCTTTTTGGACTCCCATGTTCCTTCCACAAAACATAATCTAAATATATTTTTGTCTTTATTTCACAACTTAATAAATCCTAGAAATCTTTTCATATAAGCTATTCTTTTTAGCTATACATCATACATTATATCATGCCATCATGTAGATATAACCTATAAAATGCAAAGAGCTGGACAATGACCAAGGAGGATAGAAAGAGAATTGCTGCTTTTGAGCCTTGGTGTTGGAGAAGAGTGCTGAAGGTGCCATGGACTGCTATGAGAACAAACAGATTTATCCCGGAGAGGGTTAAAGCAGGATGCTCCTTGGAGGCAAGGATTCTGAGGCTTCGCCTGACATACATCGGTCATGTTGTAAGGAGAAACCGGTCTTTAGAGAGGGACATCATGCTTGGGAGGGTGGAGGGCAGGCGCAGGAGGGGAAGGCCCTTTGGGAGATGGATTGATTTGGTGCCTGGGGCAATCAGGATGAGTGTGTTGGAGACAATGAGATTGGCCCAGGACAGAGCAGAGTTTAGAGCTGTTGTACATAGGGTCGCTATGAGTCGCAAGCGACTCAATGGCACATAACAACAACAACAACCACTTCACTTTTTGTAGGCTTTTACACTGCTATTTCTAATATTTTTAAAGCGAAATAATGGTACAAGTAATAAGTGAATGAATTCTTTCTTATTTTATTGTGGAAAAGAAATTTCTATACACATCATGTCTAAGTTAAAAGTAAATGCATTTCCAGCACAACTAAATGAATTGAGAAACTGTGATACATTCTCATGATGGAATACTACATAGCACCCAGTAGCAACAACTTTGAAAAGACCATATAACTTGGAAGAGACTGGAGAGTATTATGTTGAGTGAACTAACTCAGTCCCATAAGGACAAATACTGCATAAGACTATTATCTTAAAAATAGAAGGGCAACTAGTAAAATGTGTATGAGAATCCAAGGGGGAAAGGGTGGGAGCAGACATAAGGATGGATTGGGACAGAATCACAGGATTGCACAATTTGGTGCAATTTGGAGGGAGAGGATAAAGGAAATGGGATTCAATGGGGAACTGAAAAGACCACATAATAGTGAGCATAGTCCAATGGTGATTAATTTTATAAAACACAACATATGGGAATGTTTGTATTAAACATAATATCACTGAAGGAAAGTGAGAAGGGGAGAAATAAATAAAAAAAGTTACAAAAGAAAAAAATACATACATTTCTATAAAGAATTATTGTCTGTGCTTTATTGACTATGCAAAGGCATTTTACTGTGTGGATCTTAACAAATTGTAGATAAAATGGAAAAGAATGGGAATCCCAGAACACTTACTCATGCTCATGCAAAACCTAACCCTAGAACAAAAAACTGTTTTCCAAACAGAACAAGCACTGCAT
>NW_006399842.1:6324725-6331923 GCF_000299155.1 Elephantulus edwardii | reverse complement strand
CTTGATTTAATTTTCCTCAACTTCAGCTTGAACTTGCATATGAGCAGTTGGTGGTCTGTTCCACAATCAGCACCTGGCCTGGTTTTCATTGCAGACATTGAGCTTCTCCACCGAGTCTTTCCACAAATGTAATCTATTTGATTCCTAGGCATGCCATCAGGTGAGATCCATGTGTACAGTCTGCGTTTATGTTTCTTATAAAAGGTATTTGCAATGAATAAATCATTGAATGTGCCAAATCTATCATTCTATCTCCAGCCTCATTTCGCTCACCGAGCCCATATTTTCCAGCTACTGATTCTTCTTCCCTGTCCCCAACTTTTGTGTTCCAGTCGCCCATTATTACCAAAGCATCTTGATTGCATGTTTGATCAACTTCTGACTACAAAAGTTGGTAGAAATCTTCTATTTCCTCCTCTTTGGCTCTAGTTGTTGGTGCATATATTTGAATTATAGTGGTATTCACTGGACTTCCTTGCACGGGACATCATGTCTGGTAGAGTGGATCAGCTCAAATGAGAGGAAAACCTTCGATGAGGTGGATTGATTCTGTACTGGAGCGGTGGGAATAAGTACATTTGAGATGTCTAGGTTGGCACAGGATAGAACAGTGTTTAGAGCTCTTATATATAGGGTCGCTATGAGTTGCAAATGACTCCATGGCACATAAAAACAACAACAACAACAACAACAGCCTTCATATGTATTACATATCAACATCAAGAAAAAAAATTCTCACCACTGGACACTAGGCACCATCGAGTTAGATAGAGAAAAGACTGACATTATCATCAACTTAATCTCACTCTGATGCACAATTATCACACTTGGTAGAAGGAGCGAAAAATAAAAATAATTTCTTTGGGAAAGTACAATGTAAAGGATCTCTCAATAGTACTAAAGAGCAATAATGTCTGTTAAGACACTAAGGTGCGCCTCATCCAAATCATGGTCTTCTTAATTATTTATGTCGTGTTGTTGTTGATTGCCTTCAAGTCAAGTATGACTCATAGTGACCCTATGAACAAAAGGCCTGAAGCCCCTCTACAACTATTGACATTCAACAAAGTTCAGAAAATTTCTGGAGGCATGTTATTCAGGAAGTGGAAAGTAGACAATGGTTAATAGCATCCACTTCCTAAACAACATGCCTCCAGAAATTCAATGAACTTTGAAAAAGTACAATAGTTATGGAAAAGTTTCTGGTGTTTTGTTCACAGGGTCACTAAGAGTCGTGCTAGATTCGAGGGCAATCAACATAAACATCTGGAAAAAGGACAATGGATAAGAATGATAGAAGAAGAATCAGTGTCTCTGAGTGGTAGTGTTGAGGAAGATTACTACCATGGTGCTCCTTGGAGTTATGTACGGTGAAGCTCTGTATCACATACTTTGGGCTTGTTGCTAGGATGGGCCAATATATGGTGAGTAAATCATGCTAGGCATGGTGGAGGGTTCAGGTAGAAGAGGAACACCCCCAATAGGAAGTGTTGATACAGTAACTGTAACAATGGGCTCAATATGTCAGTAATGGTAAGGATGGCACAGGATAGTGCAGATTACAGAACCATTGTTCATAGGGTTGCCTCGACAGTATCATTGATTTTGGATTCTCTATGTGTGTGCACACACATATGTGCATGTATGCTATTGTTGTGTACTGTAGAGTTAGAACCACCCACAGCTGACCATCCAGCAGTTTTTTCAGAGGCCGTGAATTGCACAGAAGGAGATGCTCATCTTCTTCCCATGGAGCAGCTGGTGGCCTCGAATCTCATGCCTTTAGGATTGCAGTACAGCTTCTTGCCACTAGGCCACCAGAGCTCTCTCTCTCTATATATCAGAAAGCTGGACAATGACTAAAGAAGACAGAAGAAGAATCAATGTCTTTGAGTTGTGGTGCTGTAGAACAGTCTTGAACATACCATGGACCATCAAGAAACAAACAGGTCTGCCTTGGAGAGGGTAAAACCAAGTTGCTCCTTGGAGGCAAGGATTTTGAAGCTCCATCTCACATACTTTGGCCATGTGGCCAGGACAGACTGGTCGTTGGAGAAGGACATCATGCTCAGAAGGATGAAGGGACTGTGGAGGAGAAGAAGACCCTAGAGGAGATAGATTGATACAGTAACTGGGACAATGGGGGTAGGAGTGTCAATGTCAGTGTGACAGGCTCAGGACAGGTATATATATATATATATATGGCAACATCCTTGGTACCAGCTGTCAAGAAATCAAAAGATTTTATAATAAAAAAACCCCAACATTATATTGTGGAAGTCTGCTATCAAGGACCTCTCCAAAGTCCTGAGTAGCAATCATGTCATTATGTCATTTTAAATACTAATAAGCACCTGTTAGGCCAATGGATTTTTAATCAATTGCATGCAATTGAGAGATGGACAATTAATAATTATGACAGAAGAATTGATGCCTTTGAGCTGTGGCATAGAGAAGTACTGAATATCCCATAGACTACCCAACAGATATGTCTTGGGGAGCATTAAGCCAGAGTGCTCCTTAGAGACAAGGATGGAAAAGTTTGTCTTATGTATTTGGGGTATGCTGTTACAGGGGCTATTTCTTAGAGAAAGACATAATGCTTGGGAAGGTAGAGGGTCCATGAAAGAGAGAAGACCTTCAAAAAGATGGATTGACAAAGGTACAGTAATGATGTATTTAAGCAATTCAGAGATGATGAAGATTACAAAGGATAGGATATGGTTCAGATTTGTTTTTCATATTGTTGTTATAAGTTGTACTGAACAGCACTTGTTTGTTGTTATGTGCTGTTGCGTCTCCTGTGACCTAATGCAACCCTATATACAACAGCTCTGAATCTTGCCTTGTCCTGAGCCAATCTTACTAGTTCTGACACACCAACCCACATTGCCCCAGTCACTGCATCAGTGCATCTCATCCTGGGTCTTCCTCTCCTACACTTTCCCTCCATCATTCCAAGCATGATGCTTTAGGCAGAATATTAAATGATCCAGGAAGTATTAAAAGAAGATGGAAAGCATATAATGAGTCACTGTATCAGAAGGAATTGGCAGACACAGAAGAATTTCATGAAACAGCATATGAGCAAGAGCCTATGGTGATGAAGGAAGAAGTTCAGGCTGCTTCGAAGGAAATGGCAAAAAATAAGGCTCCAGGAATAGATGGTATACCAATTGACATATTTCAGCTAACAGATGCTGCCCTGAAAGTGCTCACTAAATTGTGCCAAGAAATCTGGAGAGCAACCACTTGGCCAACTGACTGGAAGAGATCTATATTTGTTCCCATCCCAAAGAAAGGTGACCCAAAGAATGTGGAAACTATAGAACAATATAACTGATGTCACATGCAAGCAAGATTGTACTGAAGATTATCCAAAAATGACTGGAACAGTACATCAGCAGAGAACTGTCAGAAGTCCAGGCTGGGTTTAGAAGGGGTCATGGTACTAGGGATATTGTAACTGATGTTAGATGGATCTTAGCTGAAAGCAGGGAATACCAGAAGAATGTCTATCTGTGTTTCATTGACTATGCAAAGGTGTTTGACTGTGTCAATCACAACAAACTGTGGCTGACTCTGAGAAGAATGGCTGACTCTGACTCCAGAACACTTGATTGTGCTAATGAGAAACCTATACTTGGACCAGGAGGCAGTCATCAGAACAGAGCAAGGAAATACTGCCTGGTTCAAAATTGGGAAGGCTGTAAGCCAGGAATGTGTCCTGTCTCCTCTGCAACCTGTATGCAGAACAGATTATCAGGGAGGCTGCGCTCTATGAGGAGAAATGCGCCATCAGGATTGGTGAAGATCTATCAACAATCTGCGTTAAGCAGATGACACAACCCTGCTTGCTGAAACTAAGGAGGACCTGAAGCGCTTACTGCTGAGGGTCAAGTACTGCAGCCTCCAATATGGATTGAGGCTCAATGCCAAGAAGACAAATATTCTCACCACTGGACCAATTGGCAGTATCAGGATGGATGGTGAAGTGACTGAGATTGTTCACAGCTTTAGTTTGCTTGGCTCCACAGTCAACACTCTTGGCACCAGTAGCCAGGAAATTAAATGGCGTATTGCGATGGGAAAGTCTTCTGTTAGAGACCTCTCCAATGTACTGAAGAGCGATGGTGTCTCTCTGGAGACTAAGGTGCATCTAGTACAGGCCATTGTCTTTGCTATCACTTATTATGCATCAGAGAGTTGGACAATGACTAAGGAGGATAGAAGGAGAATTGATGCCTTTGAGCTGTGGTTCTGGAGAAGAGTATTGAGGGCACCATAGACTGCTAGGAAACAAACAGATTCATCCTGGAAAGGGTTAAACTGGGTAGCTCCTTGGAGGCAAGGATTCTGAGGCTCCATCTAACATACTTTGGACACGTTGTAAGGAGGGACTGGTCCTTGGAGAAGGACAACATGCTTGGAAGGGTAGAGGGACAGCGCAGGAGGGGAAAGCCCTCTATGAGGTGGATTGATTCAGTGACTGGGGCAATCAGGATGGGGGTGTCAGAGACAGTGCGATTGGCACAGGACAGAGCAGAGTTTAGGGCTGTTGTACATAGGGTCGTTATGAGTTGCAAGCAACTCGATGACACATAACAACAACAACGATAATCACCCTCCCTAGTTCTTCTTTGGGTTGTATACATTTATGTGTTTCTTCTATCAAGAGTTTCAGCTTATGTACACTTCTGTTTAATTTGTTCTATTAATCCCTGGTGGCATGGTCCACAGCATGTTGTGTTGTTAATAAAAATCTGATCTGCTCATCGAGATTGATACCATCCAGCCAATCCTGAGGAGAAAAGGATGGCAGTCTCCTCCCTCTAAGAATCACAGCTTTGGGAAGCTTCCACAGGACTGCTTATGCCTTGTAATTGACTCAGTGCCAGTGAGGTTGGAGTTTAGGTTTAAGAGTACATCTATAGTAAAAACTGTTAAAATATTTGGCTACAAATAGAAATGTTAGTAATTAAAATACACTCAGGAGAAACAGTTGGTGACGTCTCTAGAAAAATAAACTACAGAAAACACTGTGGAACACACAGTTCAACTCTATGACAGATGATGTTTTATAAATTAGAGTCAATTCAGAATCAACTGATAGTTTTAACCTGGGGCTCTCTCTGAGTAATAAAATATAGCAGAAGTTATAACCTAGGACTCTGAAACCAAGCATTAAGAGGACTGCCTGTTTCCACCTCACTCCAGTAAGAACCTGCATGCTGAGCTGTTAGAAGCCCAGACCACATGCAGAGACTATGTGGTGGAGATCTGAGAAACTTTGGTGGAAAGTCTCAGTAGAGTTCCTAGCTGACAACCAGCACCTTATGAATGAACTATCTTAGACATTACTGCCCTTCGAAGTGCCCACCTGACCAGTCATTGTTTACAGGAGAACCAGTAAACAGAAGATGTTCTATCTACCACTACAAGAGCTGACTAAACAAGGGGTGTTTTGGGGTTTTTTTTATAATTTTAATGAGCATTTACAGAGATTTTGGATTTTCATTCATTCATTGCTGCACTTTTTTGTTTCGGTTATGATCTGAGAACATTTTACAAAGCAGCTCAGTTTGCCAGTCATTCATTCCTTCATACTTTTATTGTTTTAAAACAATCTTAGGACCTATAATGTAATCCCACTTTCCCCACCCCCTTCCTGTAATTCTCAATTCTATTAATCATTATACTCTATCCCTTTCTGCCTTCTGGGCCTTTATCCTTAGTTAAATGCTGCTTTTTTAACCTTACATAGTTGCTTATTCTAAGGAGTGAATGTTTCCCTTGTGCTATTATGTCCCGTATAGGCCTGTCTGGCTGAGTCATAGGACAAGTTTTGTTCCCTATTTGACAAGTGACTGAAGGCCATAAATTCATGGATTCCACTAGTGTGTATCAAATAATGTCTTATCTTTTTCATGCTTTTGAGTTTTGTTACACATTTTCCCTAACTCTATCTAGATTCTTCTACTGTATTCCTGCTTAGAGTTATCTATGTTGGTAACTGTTAGGGTCAACGAGGACAAAGGGAAGATGGAGTAGAGGTTTCAAGGAAGAAGCTAGAGAAACAGAACCAAGGCTACTAGCAACTGCCTCCACATTGAGCAGACTCTTTCTCTCCACAGTCTATCGTTTCCTACCTAGAACCAGGCATTCTGAGACCTTAGAGAAGTAAAGTGACCTTATAACCTGAAAAACATCAGCAAACCTTCACCACCAATCAGAACAAGCCACTAAATGGAAAAGTAAACAAGATAAGAGAGACCACATAAATACCAGTACTCAGCCCCCAGACTCTGATTGCTTCTCATGCGAGGGGCCGACTGGCTGACTCTTAGACCATACACTGTGCTTGACTATTTATATTCCTTTCTTTTTTCATTAATAAACGTAATACTAATCTGTAGCAACTTTCTCCAGAGAAAACTTACCAGTCTCTGACACATTTGACCCTAGGCATCGTTTACACTTTTATAGGAACCAGACAGTAATCAGGCATCATCTAGTCCTCCTGGTCCCTGGATTGTGGAGTTTTGGGGTCTTGGGTTTCATTAATTCTTTGGACTAACTGTTTCTATACATTTTAATTTTTATTTCTTCTTCTTTAGGGGTAACTGATCACTGAACTAAGGTGTATAATATTGTCTTTGTGCTCTTATCACCTTGATATAGCCTGAGATTATCCACAGATCTAACTCCTCTGTTCAGAGTGGTTTCTTATGATTAAGACCTTTACATAAATTTACCTCAACAGTTGTGCTAAGTGCGTGAATATATTTCTAATATATCCTGAAACAAATGTAGAAATATTATCTATTAAACACACATATGGTCATAGGCACAGTCTTTTTCACCTGTCCATATCAATTAATCTTTCCTGTCTACCTATGCATTTGCTTGTATATTAACATTTAATTATTGCTTGTGATATTTTATTGCAGTATTATGCATGTAATGGGCTTATTTTGTTTATTATATTTCTTCTGACCCATTCTGTGTCTTCCCATTTTAGTGAAATTGAGGACACTGAATTTGGGGTTGGCATGTTAGTAGCAATAGATAACCAAAACACTAATATACAAATTTCCTAGCTTAAGTCTCAACAAATACTTGTATTCATAAATTCATCTATTCAATATGGATATATATAATGCATATAAACTATATATGTATATATGTAAGTATATTT
>NW_006399842.1:6318446-6322850 GCF_000299155.1 Elephantulus edwardii | reverse complement strand
CAGAAGAATGTCTATCTGTGTTTCATTGATTATGCAAAGGCATTTGACTGCGTGGATCATAACAAACTGTGGCTGACTCTGAGAAGAATGGGAATCCCAGCACATTTAATCGTGCTAATTCAAAACCTATACTTGGACCAAGTGGCAGTCGTCAGAACAAAGCAGGGCAACACTGCATGGTTCAAAATTGGGAAGGGTGCACGCCAGGGATGTTTCCTATCTCCATACCTTTTCAACCTGTATGCAGAGCAGATTATCCGAGAGACTGGGCTCTATGAGGAGAAGCATGGCGTTAGGATTGGTGGACGATCTATCAACAATCTGCATTATGCAGATGACACAATCCTGCTCGCTGTGTGTATAGATACATGTGTGTTTGTGTGTGTGTGTGTAATTTTTCCCCCCTGTGGGTGAAGGATGGGCAATCTCCTCCCGTGCAATTAACTGCCTTTGAAAACCTGCTGGACAGCTATGGATTGATTCCAACTCTATGGTACACCATACCACTCTATCTATCATCTATCTATCATCTATGTATCTATCAATCTATCTATTCAAATGGTGTGTTTAGTACTGTGTTAAATATTGTCACAGTGCTGCATGACTTGGGAAGAAGAAAATAAATAGCTTCCTTGATTGGTAGACAATGATAGGAAACATTTTATTAGAGCATTTAGGAATCTCACAATTTCAAATCGTCAATCCTCCCTTGTACTTAACCTTTTATCCCTGTCTTGCCCCTCTGGGAGCTAGAGTTAGTCCCTCTAGACATCAAGGCCACCTATCATCCACATCCTTCCCATAGTGTTGCTCTTGGAGTGCCTGAGACTGCAACGATAACAGTCTGCTCATGTCACAGTGGCAACATGACCTACTTCAGTCACTTTGGAAGAGATTTTGTCTTGAAACAGTTCATTCTTTGAGTAAATGAGGTGCAATCTTGGATTGCTGGAGGATAGTAAATTGATCGCTGATAGAATTTCGTAGAGTAGCCCCCATCACCCACCACTCAGCTGCGGTTTACAGGCAGCTGTGACAGATTAAGTCCAAAAAAGAGCAGAGCAATTGCAGTCGCCTGGATGCCGAGAGCACAGGATGCCCTTTTTACCTCTTTTGAGAAGGAAGGAGAGAGAATGAAGCACCACAGTGCACTCTGCCCTGCCCACGTTCATATCCTTCCCGTTCCTACAACAAGCAACAATGGAGGCTCAGTGAGTGTTTGAGCCGGATGAGACCTAAAGCAGCCAAACTCATCATTTAGCAGATGAGAGAGAAGAGGCCTTGGGGGTTAAGTGATGCTCTGCTAATCATCCAGGGAATTAGGAGCTCAGCTAAAGCTGGGTGCCAGGTCATTCGAATCTTAATCATATGCCCTTCCTATTTCAATACACTGTCTCTCAACTTTTCTGGTGTTTCAGGCTTATTTTCAACAACTATCATGCTTTAAAAGCTCTATTCATTCTTTCTGAGGACCGATGATAAAGCAGAAATACTTGCCAAGGCCTTCTCTAACACTTTGTCACCTTTCTGCCACCAGTAGCATCTTTACCTAATACTTTTTATTCATTCAGCAAATTTCTAGGTGTCTAATATATATATGAAACTCTATGCAAGATGTTTCAGAAACAATTTTCTTGTAGAGTGTGATCTTTCTGGATTTATAAACTTCCATTCTTGGGAGATGTAATAATATTTACTTATCTATATTGTGATAACTCTCCTGTATTATGATACTTAATCATTTATTAAATGCTAACAGATAAAGCCATGTTTGCAGGAATCATACAGCCTTGTGGTCTTTGGAATGGCAGCATCAAGTCCATCAGTGAGGATATTAGAAATGAAAAAGGTGGCCTACTGAATCACAACTCAGATTTTTAGCAAGATCCCTAGGTGGTTTATATGCACATATAAAAGAAACTGAGTTAGAGGAAAGAGGTATAAAGGAGGGAGGAATTGTTTTTTATGGTTTGAGTTAGAAATGCCACACAAGTCTTCTGGAAATGGTTTAAAAGTAAAGATGTCACACTGAGGACTAAGGCGAGCCTGACAAAGCCATGGCCTTTTTAAATTGCCTCATGTTCATGGTCTTTGCAATATCTTGCTATGCATCAGAGAATTGGACAATGACCAAACATGACAGAAGAATTGATGCCTTTGAGTTGGGGTGCTGGTGAAGAGCATTGAACAGACATGGTCTGCCAAAGAACAAACAGATATGACATGCAGAGGGTGAAACTACGCTGCAACTTGGAGACAAGAATTCTGAGGCTCTATCTGTGCCGCTTTGGACATGTTGCTAGGAGTTATTGTGCACAGGGTTGCTTTGAATCACAGACAATTCAATGGCACACAACAACAACACATGCATGTGAAATGCATGAACAAAGAAGACAAGGAAAAAGAAATGTGCTTTTGCATTACAGTGCTGAAGGTAGGATTTTGAAGCTGTCTCACATAGTTTGGTCACATGGCTAGGAGAGACTGGTCCTTGAAGAAGGACATCATTTTTGGAAGGGTGAAGAGACAGTGAAGGAGAGGAAGACGCTGGATGAGACGGGTTGATACAGTAACTGGGGCAATGGGAGTTGGTGTGTCGGAATTAGTGAGACTGGCCCAGGACAGGTCAAGATTCAGAGCTGCTGTACACAGGGTCGCTATAAGTCACAGGCGACTCAATGGCACATAACAACAATAACAATAACAAAAACAACAACAATGAATTAAGCAATATGGCTATTTCAGCCATAACATTCCATTTTGTAAATTTAATTCCTTTGTTTATCCTTAAGACCTCATTTTGGAGTGAGGTATATCCTTTACTAAGGGGGCATCTTTGGGTAAGATGCACCTAGATAGTCCACGCTACTAGGAGGTAAGACGCAAATTGCTATGCTTAGTACCCTTAGGGTGTAGTTATAAACTAAGACCCTATATAGAGAAATGCTTCTAGAAGGCTTGATGGTTTTTGCTGTGCATACTGCGTCTGACCTAATCCAGGTGTTTTGACATCGTGTGAGCACCTGCTTCATCATTCACCAACCCCTGAACCCATGTGCATCAGCTTATATTATCTGCAACGTGGTCATATCTGATAGATTTTGAGTTTTTGTGAGACTTTTCTATCAATTACAGAACCCAAAGACACAGAAAGGAATAAAAGAACTGAGAGGGAGAGGAATAACTGATGTTAGAGTTGATACTGTAGTTTGGAAAAGTAGGTCATTCTTAAATTCTGACTTAAAGGAATCAATTTTATACTGATTCAGGAACCTAAAACTCATTGCCATCAGGGCAGAACCAACCCATAGGTGACCTTCTGACAGGTTTTTTTAAGGCTACTGATCGTACAGGAGGAGATTGCCTATCTTTCTCCTGCAGAGCAGCTAGTAGATTTAAACTGTTAGCAGTATAACACCCGGTGGACTAGGCTACCAGAGCTGTCTACTTTTGTGCTAATACTTGTAAAAGGAATTACCCATGTCTACTATTTAATATCTGGAAGGAGGAACGGCATCCACTTCCGAAATGACTTGCCTCCGGAAACTCTATGTATGAACAGTGATCAGGCTGTTCGTTCATAGGGTCTCTATGAGTCGTCTACGACTCGACAGCATCAAACAACAACAACAAACAACTATTTAATATAGCGTGTACTGCCAGAAGAACAAACATTTCTGTTTTGGAAGTATAGCAAAAATGCTTCCTGGAAGAAAGAATGACCAGATTTCTTCTCATGTACTTTGGACATTATATTTTGTAACTGGAAAGGGACATCATTCTTGATAAGCTAGAGTTGAGGGAAGGAAGAAGACTGTCAATGAATTCATTGACTCAACAATCAATGATGCTGTAACAATGGACATCCAAATGAGAACAGTAATAGTTATGAGGTTAGCTCAGGACTGGGTACTGTTTTGTTCTGTTGCACGTTGAGTCATTATAAATTGAAGCAAACGAGGTGACTCCCACTCATGATGACTTTTGAGTGTTTCCACTGCTGCAAATTCAGTGGGAGAAGACTGCGTCATCTTTCTCCCTCAGAGAAGCCTGATGGATTTGAACAACTGCCTCACTCTAGGCTAACACCCCAACACTTACCATCTATGGAACCAGGTCAGGAATACATTTGAGTCTTATGTTAGAGAGGCGGTTTCCTGGAATGGTGTAACTATTGGTGAAATTAGAGACTGCCAGATTTAAAGAGATTGTAGATTGTAGAAGATGGTGGTAATAATAAAAAGTGTCTAGTCTTTGCACTTGCTGCGAAGGGTCAAGGACTGCAGTCTTCAGTATGGACTAAGGCTCAATGTCAAGAAGACAAAGATTCTCGCCACTGGACCAATTAGCAGCATCAGGATGGATGACGAAGAGATTGAGAGTGTTCACAGCTTCAGTTTGCTC
>NW_006399842.1:6313409-6317956 GCF_000299155.1 Elephantulus edwardii | reverse complement strand
TTGGCACAGGATAGAGCAGGGTTTAGGGCTGTTGTGCATAGGGTCGCTATGAGTTGGAAACGACTCGACGGCACATAACAACAACAAGTCTTTTACCGTGAAAATTCTGACCTCTGAGTCTCATTCCATCTCTTCAATCTTCAACTCCAGAGAATGTGCAGTACTGAATACAATAGAACTGGGAATGGATCCTTTCCTTGAATATCAGTCTTTGTGTTCTCTTAAGGGTCCTTGAACATCTACCTGAAATACATACATATTAGCGCTTTAACTCCACTGTAAAAAGACTCCTTAAATGTAGTCCAATTTTTCATACTACATAGCATTTTGCTTTATGCACATAGTCGTGTAATGTAAAGGGTAATTCCAGGTTGATGAATTAGAAGCTGGGAAAGAGGTCTAGAAGGAGTTTCAGTGAACCATTTAGCATTTGGTGTGTTCTGTGGAGCTTTGGTCTCTTCCCACACTCAGAGGTGATAAATAACCCTCTCCAAATGGTACTACGTTCTTTGGAGTAACAGTCCTTTAAAACCTTGATCTAGAAGTGCAGGGCCCTAAGGGACCTTGGGCACCTCTGTTTCCTTCAGGAGACTAGAGTCCTCGGAAGCCCTGAGTTCATCGGGTTGTTATGCTACTCATTACACTAAGAGCTCTTTCTAAACTAAGAGATGTTTCTCCCCCTCACCTGTAGCCCCACCCCCACCTATCCAAGACTCTCAGAGCCTCTTATTTCATTACTCCATTGCTGATGAAATATTACTGATGTCAGATAAATGTAACAGTAAAAGTTTATGATTAGGATTAAATAAGGAACTGTTGTTATGTACCGTTGAGTAGATTGCAACTCATAGTGACCCTATGTACAATAGCCCTAAACCCTGCTCTACCCCTTGACAATCTTCTGGTCTCTGACACACCTATCCCCATTACCCCAGTGATGGAATCAAGCCATCTTATTGAGGGTCTTCCTCTCCTGAGCTGTCCCTCCATCATCCCAAGCATGACGTCCGTCTCCAAGGACTGGCCCCTCCTTGCAGCATGCCCAAAAGTATATCAGACGAGGCTTCAGAATCCTTGCTTCCAAGGAGCAGCCTGACTTCACCCTCTCCAGGACGAATTTGTTTGTTCTCCTAGCAGTCCATGGTATAGTCAATACTCTTCTCCAGCATATACATATTGACATAGTTTTGTATTCCCTGTAGTTAAGACCTTTGTAGTCTAATTTAGCATGTGGCTACCATTGATGATAATTTAAAAATGGCTGGAACAGTATGCACTGCCAGAGTTCGAGGAAGGTTTAGAAGAGGTCATGGCACTAGTGATATAATTGTTGATATCACATGGATCCTGGCTGAAAGGAAGGTATACCAGAAGAATGTCTATATGCACTTTATTCACAATGCAAAGGCATTTGACTGTGTGAATCTTAACAAATTGTGGTTAGTATTGAGAAGAATGGGAATCTCAAAGCACTTAATTGTGCTCATGCAGAACCTATACCTGGACCAAGAAGCTGTTATGCAAACAGATCAGGCAAACACTGCATGGTTTAAAATTGAGAAAGGACTGCATCAGGGTTCTTTCTCTCTACATATCTGTTCAATCCATATTGTTGTTGTTGTTGCTATGTGCTGTCGAGTCGTTTCTGACTCATAGCGACCCTATGCACAACAGCTCTAACCCCTGCTCTATCCTGCGCCAACCGCACCGCCTCTGACACACCCATTGACATAGTCATTGTCCAACTCTCTGATGCATAACAAGCGATTGCAAATACCATGACCTGTATAAGGTGCACCTTAGTCTCCAGAGAGACACTGTTGCTCCTGAGTAACTTTGAGAGGTCCCTAAAAGCAGACTTTCCCATTGCGATATGCTTTTTGATTTCCTGACTGCTGGTACCAAGAGTGTTGACTGTGGAGCCGAGCAAACTGAAGCTGTGAACACTCTCAATCTCTTCGTCATCCATCCTGACGCTGCTAATTGGTCCAGTGGCGAGAATCTTTGTCTTCTTGACATTGAGCCTTAGTCCATACTGAAGGCTGCAGTCCTTGACCCTTCGCAACAAGTGCATGAGGTCCTCCTCAGTTTCAGCAAGCAAGGTTGTGTCATCTGCATAACGCAGATTGTTAATAGATCTTCCACCAATCCTGATGCCACAATTCTCCTCATAGAGCCCAGCCTCTCGGATAATCTGCTCTGCATACATGTTGAAAAGGTATGGAGACAGGATGCATCCCTGGCGTACACCCTTCCCAATTTTGAACCATGCGGTGTTACCCTGCTCTGTTCTGACTACTGCCTCTTGGTCCAAGTATCCATATGCTGAGCAAATTATCCAAGAAGATGGACTCTATGAAGAGGAGTGCGACATCAGGATTGGAGGGAGATTTGTTAATAACCTGTGTTATGTCGATGACACAACCTTGTTTTCTGAAGGTAAAGAGGACTTGAAGTACTTGTTGCAGAAGATCACCGAAGGTAGCCTTCAGTATAGATTGTATCTCAATGTAAAGAAAACATAAAATCTAAAAACAAAAACAAAAACCCAAAACACATAAATCATTACTACTGGACCATAAAGCAACATCATGATATATGGAGAAGAGATTGAAACTGTCAAGAGTGTCATCTTGCTTTGATCCACAATTAACACCCTTGATACCAGCAGTCAGGAAATAAGGAGACGTATTACACTGGGGAAATCTGCAGTCAGGGACCTCTCCAAATTATTGAGGAGTAATGAAGTCAGTTTGAGGACTTAGGAACACCTAATTCAGGCCATAGTCTTTTCAATCACTTGCTGTGCAGCTGATAGCTGAACAACAAATAAGAATGACAGAAGAATTGACACCTTTGAGTTGTGTTGGAGAAGAGCACTGAACATCCAGCCCATGGAGGGCCAAAAGAACAAACAGATATGTCTTGGAGGGGTGCAGCTGAAGTGCTTCGTCTCACATACTCTGGGCATGTTGCTAAAAAGAGCTGTTCCTTAGAGAGAGACATAATGCTGTAAAGGGTGGAGGGTCTAAAAGGAAAGGATGACCCTTGACCAGGTGTATTGACACAGTGAGTGACTGCTGTGGGCTCTTATGTGTCAGGAAGTGTGAGGATGGCACAGGTTAGCACAGGATTCAGGTCTTTTGTTTACAGAGTTGACATAAGTTATATTGTACTCGATGGCACCTAACAACAACAGTTTAATTTAGGGAGCTCTGGTGGCCTAGTGGCAAGAAGCTGAGTTGCAATCCCTAAGGCACATGGTTGGAATCCACCAGCTGCTTCACAAAAGAAGGATGGGAGGTATCCAGAGAGTCTGCTATGAGTTGTTTCCAACTCAACAGTAAACAACAACAGTATAATTTAGGGAGGTCTTGTTGTCTAATAGGAAGAAGTTGTGTTGCAATCCTGAAGGCACATGGCTAAAGTCCATCAGCAATCTCCTCCCTTGCAACTAAGTGCTTCTGAAAACTTGCCAGAGGGTTAGCTATGGGTCGCTCCCAACTCAATAGTACACAAGAACAACAGTCTAAGAGTCCTCTGGTGAGTTCATAGGGAGTTGCAATAGAAAAAAACCCAAAACTCTATGGTAGTTTTAACCCACCAGCAATTCAGAGGAGAAAAGTGGTAACCAATCTTCAGTGTGGTTTTTCAGCATCAGACACCTAATGGAGCATCAGCTGTGAGTCAGTTCCAACTCTATGGGAGAGTTTATTAGTCTAATAGGAGCAATGCTAATACAACACTTAAGCATTTCCCTGGAAACACATTCAGTTGCTTCATGACAAGAATATCTGGAATCTGTTCCTCTGAATATCACAGCCTGGAAAGCTCTTTCATGCAGCTCTACTCTGTCTCACACGATCATGGCACCTAAAATTTACCAACGCCAAAGTCTAATTATAGGGTCCCAGATGGTTACAAGGGGCTCAGGTGACACAGTCTAGAGTGAGTTTTGTTGCTAACTCAAATGCTGCACATTTCCTGTGAGTCAAATATACTTCAGCAGAAAAACAGACAATCTTGTTATAATTTAAAACTATGTAGAGCTAATGGGGAGAAACAAGTTGATGAAAGTGAATAAGTGATGGTGTAATGCAAATATGAACTAGTTCACCTGCAAACCAAAATGTTGTTGGTTCTACTCCACTCAGAGGTTCTGTGAAATAAAGTTCTAATTATCTAAACCAAAAAATCCAGCCATTGAAACGTATATGAAGTATGCCTCTATTTACCCAGAGTCAGAATTGATTCCATAGCCACAGGTTTGTCTAATTACAAGTTCTTTTTATGATTCTAAAGGCTTTTCACGTTTATGAACCAGCACTTCAGTAAGTAAACCTTCCCTCCACATCTCATTAATTTCAATATGAATTAATAGTATGATGTGTTGTTGTTGTTGTTATGTGCTGTCAAGTCGCCTGTGACTCACAGCGACCCTATGAACAACAGCCCTAAACTCCGCTCTGTCCTGTGCCAATCTCACTGTCTCTGACACTCCCATACCAATTATCCCAGTCACTGAATCAATCCACCTCATAGAGGGC
>NW_006399842.1:6296822-6310251 GCF_000299155.1 Elephantulus edwardii | reverse complement strand
CTTATGTTGGGATCAGTGTCTCTGAAGTTTAGTCGCAATATTTTCCGGTCAAAGGTGATGCATCCTGTAGAATTGCTGTGTAGATAGGCCCGAGGGCCGGAACGGATATCGAGGGCTTTTGGCATCTCCAATTACCTGAGAAAATAGGGTGGGTCTGCGGGGTCTGCTGGCTGTTCTGTGAGGTGCCCAACTTCAGCTAGTCAGAGCCGCGCCTCTGTTTTGATGTAGCTGGCAAAATAAAAATTTAAAATGATAAAAATTATTAAATAGAAAGTATGTGACACAGGCTGAACTGGCTAGTTTGAGAAGTTATATACATCAGAAAAAGACTGATTTTATGATTGTACTGACACGTATAGTGAGCAACTCTGGGAATGTATTTCGCTAAGTTTAGCGACTCCAAACTGGTACATTGAAGAGAAATGGAAGATGAAGTGAGCTTTTTTTAAACTTGAAAATTGCATGTGTTAGCTCTGAATTCAGCATCTTCATTCCTTGGGAATTGGCTCTTCCATCAGGGCTCACGTTGGGCCAGAGCTAAGCAGGAAGAAGGAAATGGTGGCATTGAGGTAGCAATTATTTACAAAGGAAATCTACTTACCTTGCAGGCCCCATCCTAATGGACTCTTTATTGAGCTTATTATGTTGTTGATAAGACACACAATCACTTTGCTACCAGCTTTCCTTGTTTCAGGCCAACATGTTCCAATCTTTTAAATGAAATAGAATGATCCAGAAAGGACACTGTACTAGACAGTAACTATTTTAAGTCTATTTGTATTTGCACTAGGAAGTCACTGGCTTTGAGTCACGTGGACTCTCTTCGCATCTACTTCATCACTTACTAGAAAAGAATAACGATTCTAATTCTTGGCACTTGTCTAGATCTTTAAAGTTGCAAATGACTATAATATTTGTTTTTTAAAGTTGGATTCTCTCATAATCTATGAAGTGAATAAGCATACACACACACACACACACACACACACACACACACACACACACCTATCCATATGCCACATAAAACAAGCACATTATATCTACTTCTGTCAAAGTGATTTCAGTTCATGGCAACTCTCCACTGAGTTGTTGAGGCTATAAAGTTTAGTGGGAATTGACAGCCCCATCTTTTTATTTCCAGGAAGCTGTTGATAGATTTATTGTCGACCTTTTGGTTAGCAAGCATGTGAACCAAAACCGCAGCCAAGGGTTCCTATATGTACAGTGTGCTCCTATGTAATATTTTTGTGTTATCTAGTTGAGAGTTTATTCCAATCTATATTGACCATATATAGTGACTAGGGTAGAGTTTAAAGCTGTTGTACATAGGGTTGCTATGAGTCGCAGGTGACTCAAAAGCACATAACAACAACAATATATAACTAACTATATGACAGAGAAAACGTGCCCCCACAGTGTCTCTGAAAATGTAATCTCTATGGAAATAAATGATTGCCTCTACTTCTCTTTTGTAAGAAAGCTAGTGATTTCAAACATATAATATTTTAGTTGGCAGGTAAGTGCTTAAACATTATGCTACATCACACACACACACACACACACACACACACACACACACACCTTTCCACCATTTTATTGAACAAGAAACCCACAAGATGATTCACTCATCAAAATTATATTGCTATAAATGATGAAGTGTGTTCTTGACCTCAAAACATTTAACATTTCTAAAAATGTTTTCATAAAAGTAAAACATAAAACTATATTTCTTATACAAATCTAAAATTAATATATATTTCATTTAACTCAATTACTGAGGGAACTAATAAGACACTACAACTGTCCTAATTTCCGGGCATTTACAATGAAATGCTGAAATAAACTTAAAGATTTGTCAATTCAAATATTTTGTGAATGTAGATGCTTTTGAGCTGTGATCCTGGAGAAGGGTACTGAATGTACCATGGACTGCCAGGAAAACAAACAGATTCATCTTGGAGAGGATTAAACCAAGCTACTCCTTGGAGGCAAAGATTCTGGGGCTTCGTCTGACATACTTTGGACATGTTGCCAGGAGGGACGGGTCCTTGGAGAGGGACATCATGTTTGGGAGGGTGGAGGGACAGCACAGGAGGGGAAGACCCTCTATGAGATGGATTGATTCAGTGACTGGGGTAATCGGGATGAGTGTGTCAGATGCAGTGCGGTTGGTGCAGGATAGAGCAGGGTTTAGGGCTGTTGTGCATAGGGTCGCTATGAGTCGGAAACGACTTGATGGCACATTAACAACAACAACAGAATTTTCAAAACTGGGAAACCTCTTCAATATCCACATGGCATAATTAGCATATCCATAAACAAAAATTGTATTACTATCAGTTTTCTACAACTTAGAGGACTACAAAAGAACTCAAAGAAAGTAAAGAGTAGAGAACAGAAGAGTCTAATTAAAAGTAGTTCACAATATTTTCCTAAGCATTCCATAGGATATTCTCATTATAAAAATCCTGTCACCACACTCAAAAGAATAATCACAATTTCCTTCTCTTTGTTCAATAACAAATCATGTATGATACTTGTTAAATTTTCTTAGTGTTCTAGAGTGGTAGTGATGTAGTACTTAGTCACTTTTGCTGATAACCTAAAGACTGCACATCACTGGTGATTTAAATCCACTGGCAGCTGTACAGAAGAAAGATGACCAGTCTTCTCCCACTAACATTTACAATCTTGGAAACCAGGCAAAGACTTGCTGTGAGAGAGAACCAACTCAACGTCTATTAGCTTGAGCTTCTGTATTTGATCGTTCAGAAAATAAAGAGGTCATTGTGAGGGGAAGTTCTGCCTGATCAAATCATGGTATTTTCAGCTGACTTCTAGTGCATGTGAAAATTGAAAATTAATAAGGATATCAAAGAAGATTTGACAGTTTTGAATTATGACTTTGGCAAAGAATGTTGAATATACTATCAACTGCACAAAGAACAAACATTTATGTTTTGGAAGATGTACAGTCGGAATTCTCTTCAGAAGTAAGAACAACGAGACTCCATCTCATGGATTTGCATGTATTTTTTGACCAGTGCCGAAGAAGTGCCTCATGCTTGACAAAATTCAGTGACAAAGAAGATGATTCTCAACAAGATAGATGACTACCTACAACAATGACTCACACAGAATTATGGGGACAAAAGAATGGGCAACATTTCTTTTTGCTTTACAAGATGTCACTATGAATCAGAATTGATTCAGACACCCAAAAACAGTGTAGAGTAAAAACAAAATTAAAAACATGAGTAATAACTACTCTGGTAATAATTACAATGTCATGTAGCATGGATTAAGCCTTACTACTTCAGTTTGTTGGCTCCACAATCAACAGTCTTGGTACCAGCAGCAAGGAAACCAAAAGACAAATTGTATTGGGAAAATCTTCCATCAGGGACCTATCCAGAGTACTGAAGAGGAAGGATGTCAATTTAGATACTAAGGTGCCCATGATCCAGGCTATGGTCTTTGCAATTACTTGCTATGCATCAGAAGGCTGGAAAATGACTAGAGAAGATAGAAGAATTGATGACTTTGAGCTGTGATGCTAGAGAATAGTATTAAGCATACTTTGAACTGTTTGGAGAACAAACAGATTGGCCTAGATAGGATGAAACCAGGCTGTTCCTTGGAGACAGAAATTCTGAAGCTTTCTATGACATACTTTGAGCATGTTTCAAGGAGGGACCAGTCCTTGGAGAGGGACATCATTCTTGGGAGGGTGGAATGACAGCACAAGAAGACCATCGATGAGATGGATTGACTCAGTGACTTGGGTGAGGCTGACACAGGATAGAGCAGGGTTTAGGGCTGTTGTACATAGGGTTGTTATGAGTCTTAAGACACT
Source organism: Elephantulus edwardii (assembly GCF_000299155.1). Classification (NCBI taxonomy): domain Eukaryota; kingdom Metazoa; phylum Chordata; class Mammalia; order Macroscelidea; family Macroscelididae; genus Elephantulus; species Elephantulus edwardii. The sequence continues at coordinate 6,306,395 of NW_006399842.1, read as the reverse complement.
CAGTGGCATATAACAACAACAACAACAACAACATGTTAATAGTTTTTATTTTATTTACATTGTCTCTCTTAATTATCAAAGCAGTCTTATGACTTACTGAATATTATTATGCTCATTATAGAGATAATAAAATAGCCATGCCTTTATTAAGTTGCACATATCATTCATTTGATATTCAATGGAGCAACGGTACACTCTAAGATTCTAAACTTTATTAAAAACTGAATTGAGTTTAGATAACAGTAAAAGAACTCATTTACTTTTACCTGAATTTGTCCTTTAGAACTGAAATAATATAAAAAAGTAATATTATTAATAGACAAAAGTGGTCCAAAAACTTTATGAAAGTTGTAGACCAACCTAATGCTGTACAACTAAACGGTGATGTTCATCAAGTCCCAATAGGAAATGATTACCTGTATATTAATGTATCTCAACGCCCTGTGACTGACTCTTAACAGAAAAGTGAAATAGTGCTGGGAATGGTCAATTTTTATAGCAGATGTAGCTTTGTGATGCAAAAGGAAGGTTTCATTATTAGCCCATCTCTAGCACCCAACGGATTTATTTTATGCTAACACATCAAGAGCTCTGGTGGACTAGTGGCAAGAAGCTTTGCTGCAATCCTGACGGCACATGATTTGAATCCACCAGGTGCTCTGTGAGAGAAAAATGGTCAATGTCCTCCAGTTCAATTCACTGAAAACTTGCCAGAGTGTCAGATATAGGTTGGTTCCCACTCAATGGTACTCAACAACAGAAACAATTAAATCGGTACATTTCCTTTTCCTCATTTATAAAATTATGGATTAAGATTTAATAGTTGTTCCTCAACATTTTTAGGGAAAAAATGTTTTAATTATAACAGCCCGAATGATACAGGACTAAACATTCTACTGAATAAATTAATGAGCTGTATTAATTTGGAGAAGTTATTTAGCTTTACTGAGCCCGAGTTTCTCATCTTAACATGACTAAAATACTAATACCTACCTCAGAAGGCAGTGTAAATTAGTTAATACATTGTTGTTAAGTGCTGTCAAGTTGGCTATGATTTATAGTAACCCTATACATAACAGAAACTCTGGTAACCTAGAGGTAGAAGCTTCCCTTTGATCCTGAAGGCCCAAAATCAGAATCCACAGCTGCTCAGTGGGAGAAGGATGAGCAATCTTCTCCCACACAATTAACTGCTTCGAAAAACCAACTGAGAGGTCAGCTATGGGCCTGCTCCAACTTGATGGCACACAACAACAACAATAAACAACAGGTATGAACCTTGCTCTATCTTGTGCCATCCTCATGACCTTCAATATACTTGAGTCAATTGTTAGGGTCATTGTGTCAATCTATCTGGTTAAGGTTTTCCCTATTTTTCTCTAACCTTCCATCTTTCTTAATATGATGACAGAATGTTGTTTTTGTTGTTATCTGTTGTCAAGTCACCTGCGACTCAAGTGACCCTATGTACAATAGCCCTAAACCCTGCTCTATCCTGTGCCAATCTCATTGTCTCTGACACACCTACTCCCATTATCCCAGTCACTGAATCAATCTATCTCATCCAGGGTCTTTCTCTCCTGCACTGACTCTCCATCCTCCCAAGCATTAGGTCCCTCTCCAAGGACTGATCCCTCCTTAAAACATGTCAAAAGTACATCAGATGAAGCTTTAGAATCTTTGCTTCCAAGGAGCAGCCTGGTTTAACCCTCTCTAGGGTGAACCTGTTTGTTCTCTTTGCAGTCCATGGTACACTCAATTCTCTTCTCTAATAGCACAACTCAAAGGCATCAATTCTCCTTTTATCATCCCTAGTCATTGTCCTGCTCTCTGATGCATAGCAAGTGATTGCAAAGACCATGGCCTGTGTCAGGTGCACCTTAGTCTGCAGACTAATATCATTGCTCTTTAGTACTCTGGAAAGTTCTCTGACAGCAGGCTTTCCCAAAGCAAAATGTTTTTTAATTTCTTGGCTGCTGGTGCCAAGAGTGTTGATTGTGGAACCAAGCAAACTAAAGCTGTTTACAATCTCAATCTCTTCACCATCCTTCATATGCTGCCAATTGGATGAAATAAGAATATATGAAAAAATTAGCATTTGCTTAGCATGTGATTGTTATTGTTGTTGTTATGTGCCGTTGAGTCGCCTGCGCCTCATAGTGACCCTATGTACAACAGCCCTAAACCTTGGTCTATCCTTTGTCAATCTCACTGTCTCCGACACACCTACCCCCATTACTCCAGTCACTGAATCAATCATTCAATATATGGACTCAACAATTGCTGCTATTATTATATTATGTTATTTGATCCCATGCATTAAATTTAATGTTTTCTTTTAATGATACTATATATAAGGTAGTGGTTGCATCTGAGAAGAAAAATAGAATACCTTTTAAAGGGTATGTTTATAAAATATGACCCTCTTTATCTTTTGGGCATTCTCTTATTATATTCAGAAAACTTTGCTTTGCAAACAGAGATAGCAGATCTGTTTTCCAAGTGTGTTGTGGGTTTTAAGAAACATTATAAAGTAGATCAGTGGCCAGTCATCTGGCATCAGAAGGTAAAAAGTGATGGGGGAAAGAGTACTTGAAACCTATTAAGGGTGGTTCTTTGTCTTGTGTTAGAATAAACAACCTGTGACAAATATTTCCTTGATTTAGAAAAGATTACTTTTAAATTACTTAAATCAAATTCCAAATTTCCTAAAGTCAACCATTCATAAGGCATTGCTAATTTATTCTAATTCAATACCTGAGTTTGTTGTTGCAAAATTGAAGAAAGCAGGAAATATTTTTTAAATGTGTTTTGGTGTCATGATGCATTCTGTGCTATATTTTAATCAAAAGGCCATCTGTTCAAAACTGCTATCTGTTCCAGAGGGAAAAGACGGGCAATCTTTTCCAGTATAGATTTATGCCCTCAGAAATATAATAAAGTGTTGCCATGAAACAAAAATCATTCCATATAATTCACGTATATTTGCTCAATTTTTGCAAAAGTTTTCTTAAGTAGGTGACACTATATAACTCTAACATTTATGGACACTGAGACTCAGATATTTAAAAGGTACCTAGGGGAGGGACAAGATAAAATTGCCAAAAAATGACCTACGAAGTTTTAGCCATTAAATTGATTTACTTGCTTTGCAGTCCTTATTAGTCAGGATATGCTCTGGTTGTAAGCAAACCCAATATGTCAGTGATTCCACAATTGTCAGTGGCTTCAGTAACACCCCAGGGCCACTGCCTTACAGGGAGTAACTTGCAATGTCAGGAGATTCTGAGTTATAAATTCATTCCAACAAGAGACTTTCATAATCACATATTGAGGTAAAGAGTGAACCCTAAGATCCTGTAAAAGTTTTCACTCTAAATATGAAAGGTGCATGCCATTTCTCTCTAGAGTTTTTTTTTTCTTCAAAATGAGAGGAAGGGCTTTGCCCAAATGGAGGAAGCTGAGAAGTCTTTCTATATCTAGGAAGATATATCTATATCTATCCATGTAGAATTGAACACTAGTTGTGTCAACTATGAACATAAGGCAAGTTGGTCAAACTTTTTGGCTCACTTTCTTTATGGACAAAACAAGAGAATCATAACTTTCTCAAAGGATAAGAGAGGTGGTTTAAAATGATGTATATAAAGCACCCAGTGCAGTGAATATTTTTAAGGGACGACTGAATTTTTCTTTTTTCTGTATTCCATAGACATCGTATGAAACACTGTGCTACCGATTGAACGTGATCTGTAGACTTGGATTCAACTAGTAATTATGTAACTCTGGAAAAGTCTCTGAATTTTCGTCCATAGGATAAAAGAATTAAATTACATGATCTCTGTATTTCTGTTTCTTTTAGTGAATTTCCTCAGGACAGTTGTATACTATTAGCCAGCACCTAGCACACTTTCTTGACGCAAATGTTATTCCCTTGTGTGAAACCTCTTGAAGTAATGAACCTGTAGTTTCTGAAATGTTTTATTTGTGGATCCCATTACGCGGGGTATCAAGCACCAAATTAGATAAAATGTAAATAATAGAAAAGTAAATGATCATTATAAGCTAGAATAAGCAAACATTTGTTGTTAGAATCTGAACAATGGGGGGGGAATGCCTTTTGAAGATTCCCTTTTCTACAGATATAGTGATTTTCCTGTGGAGTGGGCTCCCTTCTGGTACCAAGGTAACCTTGATCCTAATATCAAGCTCTAACAATAGCATGCAGTGTGATGTTGATAAATTTTTACATCTTTTCTTAGCATCTGCTTCTTCCCAATAAAATTAAAGTACTAATATATAGATTTTTATTTCTGATACTGTCCAAAAGATTGGTGATAGAAAAATGAGTTCATGACTGGAATCAGGACAAAATAGTGTAATTGATTAGTGATTTCTTTCCTGAGCACAAGAAGTGACAAAGATGGCATGCACAAATACAATATATCCTCAGTTTAGACTAGGTAAACATTAAGAAAACAGCATCTATAATATTTTACTGTTCTGTGAGCAATAAAATGAGGAAGATAAAAAAACCCATCTGTCAAGAAGAATACCTTGAGCCAGTGTCTTCACTGTTGGGGTGTGGGGATTAGGGACTGCACCAGGTAACACTGTCAGAGGGTGTGATGGTCTAAACCAGTAAAAAAGAAAAAAATTTATTTTTAAAAAATAGGCATAGGTCAATAGTAATTAATTGTATATAATTCAAGGTATATGAATGGGATCATCGGAATTGGAGTGTCAGAGATAGCGTGACTGGCACAGGACAGAGCAGAGTTTAGGGCTGTTGTACCTAGGGTCGCCATGAGTCTCAAGCGACTCGACGGCACATAACAACAAAAACAAAAACAACAACAGAATGAGTGTATGAAACACAGTATAAATGAACAATTGTATAAAGCACAATATAAATGAATGAAACAATGTATTTGAAGTATTGTATGCAAACCAATAAGTGATGGATGGTCTATGAGACTTTTATCAGCAATTTATTATATTTTTGTAAAATTCTCCTGGAGTTAATCATAACACTGAAATCACTTTTTTAAAAGTTGGCTTACATATATCAATATACCCATAAGGGTAAAATTGTATGTTAACTTACCTTCAGGCACCTGCTGGTAACTCTGGTTGTGTAGGTAATAATGAGTTGTGCTGCTAACCCAAAGCTTCACTCTTCCTAAGATTACAATCCACCAGTGGTTCCAAGGGAGAAAGATAGGGAGTCTGCTCCTGTTGCATTTAATAGTCTCTGAACTCGGTAGAGAGTTGCTATGAGTCAAATCTAATGGCAATTAGAATCATATGATTTTATCTACATTATAAGCAAAAGCTCTTTTAATTGCTGCAGGGGTGTGTGTATACTCTGCTATTTTTACATTTTAGGTTTAGGTATAGTATCACTGTGATTAGTGTTTGTGAATCCTTTCCAGTAATGTTTTTGAAAGTGAAATCATAGAGAAAAAGGAGAAAAAGGGAAAAAAAAGGCTTTTGGTCAGCTACCAATAATGTGACAGTACTATGATCTATATTATAAGTGTATTAATATTATATGGAGAGATTTGACTAAATAGTTTTTCTGTTAGTATTTATATAATCTATGAATGAGCACATTGAAGCAATTTACAACTCCGTCACTTATAATTCTATGATTAAAAAAAGATAATAAACATAACTAAGCATTCTGTTCAGAGTCACTGTGAGTCATACTTGACTGAATGGCACCTAACAACAAGAAGTATTCTGTATGGTCGAGCAGGGAGCAGACTAAGGGGAGGTGGGTGACACCATGACTACCTCCCTGGGTGACAGCGTCAGTACATAGACCTTTCTCCTGGACCTAGTTTTCTAGAAAACTAAAAAATATTATTTGATTACTTTGCAAATTAAGACCTAAAAATAAACTTAAAATAAACACAGTGGGTCTGAGACCTCCAGAGAAGTCTTTGTCAGGCTATGTAAGAGAGCTACTGATAAAATATTAAGGTTTAAGAGTCTGAGCTGAGAACCTGTAGTGAATTTTAGCCAAAAAAGGCTCAGCAAAGTGGGTCAGATGATCTAAGCCGAGCCCCTCGTCTGTTGCTCTCTGTTGTAGATGCCAGCTACCAGGTGAGTACATGAGGGGAAATCCTGATGCTTAAATGACAGGGAAGAAGTGTTTTTAGCCAAGGTGTGCTTATACCATGTGGAGAGAAAACTATGACTTTTCTTTTACTTTGAAATCAGTCCTTCACCCGGCTTGAACTCCTTGACCTGGACCAGCAAATCCACCCTTAGCCAGAAGAGCAAATTACATGTCTCTAGCTGACCTGGGAGGGCTGGAGTGCAGCACCTGCTATTTTCTTGTAACCCCTGCTGGTGTTTATTTCTGCCTCTTGCAGGAAGGCTTGTTAGGGAGAACAATTAACTCATCAGCTACTATTAGCAGGGCCTAATGACTGCCAGGTTTTTCTGGGAAATAGCAGACCTCTGCCTGCCCTTCCTGGAAAACCCTTCCGCCTGCCAGGAAGCTGTTTAATCCGATCCACAAACAGTGAGTAAGGAGAAAGGTAGTTGTATTAAAGCAGTGTCTACCCTACAGGGATCTCAGTGATTGCAGAGGGAAAACAGCAAAAAAGCTCCTCTGCTTTTCTCTGGGAGTGTGGAGACCAATCTTGTGCAACAGAGGGAGGGCAAACTGCTTTCTCAGTCTTCCTGATGCAATGATGCTGGTCTGGATCCTACGTCATCCTTCTCAAGAATCATGCATTCAGCTAATATACATAATTTACACTTACATACAGTTCTTCAGGACAACTATATTTATTCTAGAACTATCAAACATTTCCATTTCCCCTACTGCTCTTTTCAAAGCTACCCTTTTACCTTCTCTGTTCTCTTCTCTATATTCTACTATCGTGCCCACTGTATTACTTCTGTTTTCTTCCATACTCTGAAAACATCTAATTAGCTCTGTATTTGCTGTAAGTGCCACTAGAGGAAAAATGTGAATATTTTACTACACTGGAAGCATGAGTGGCATTTTTTTCCGTAAATAGCTTACCTCTGGAAACCCTATGAACCTGGAGAAAGGATAAAAGTCATGCACACAAGTGTCCAGGACTTTCTTTCATAGGGTCGCTATAAGCCACTTACAGCTCAACGGCACTTAACAACACAAGAGAGAGATCAGTTGGCCTAGTGGACCAAAAGTGATGCTACCAAGCCAAAGGTGGGTGACTCTAATCTGCGGCCCTAAGGCCTGTTTGTTCACTGTTTTTGTTCAAACAGTTTTCTAGGTCTTATAGCCCTGGCATGTCCACTTGCAGTACAGAGGTAACTTGTCGCTGTGAAGCTGAACACTGTGACACTGATGTGTCAAATGCGATAAGGGTTACCTATACTGGACAGTGTTTGGTGTTGCTTCCCGGTTGAAACAAGCTTGGAAGCAGGAGTGGCATCCACTTCTGTAAATAGTTGCCTTCAGAAACCCTATGAACCTGTAGAAAGGATGAAAGTCACACACACAAGTGTCGAAGACTTTCCTTCATATGAGTTGCCTACGACTCGACAGCACGTAATAACAACAACATATCCAGCATCTAACACATAGTAAAGACTTAATTATTAATTGATTAAGTGGAAGAACAATCTTGACTCCAAAGAACAGCCTGGTTTCGCCCTCTCTAGGACAAACCTGTTTGTTCTACCAGTCCAAGGTATATTCAATACTCTTCTCCAGCACTACAGATCAATGGCATCAATTCTCTATCATCCTTAGTCATTGTCCAGCTTTCTGATGCAAATCACATAATTATGAAGCCCATGGCCTGGATCATACTGACATTGCTGCACTTCAGTACTCTGGAGAGATCTCTGAGAGCAGACTTTTCCAGTACAATATGCCTGTTGATTTTCTGGTGCTTGTACCAAGAGTATTGATTGTAGAGCCAAGCAAACTAGAGCTGTTAACAATCTCAATCTCTTCACCGTCTGTCATGATGCTGCCAATCAGCCCAGTGGTGAAAATCTTTGTTTTCTTGATGTTGAGATTTGATCCATATTGAAGGCTGTAATTCTTGACCTTGTGCAGCAAGTGCTTCAGGTCCTCCTCAGTTTCAGCAACCAGGGTTGTATCATCTGCATAATGCAGGTTGTTAATGAGTCTTCCTCCAGTTCTGATGCCATACTTTTCCTCATAGAGCCTAACCTCCTGGATGATCTATTCTGCTTATAGAATGAAAAGGTATGAAGGTAAGACACATCTCTAGTGTACACCCTTCCTGATTTTGAACCATGTAGTGTTTCCTTGCTCTGTTCTGATGACTGCCTTCTGGTCCACGTATAGGTTTCACATAAGTACAATCAAATGTTCTGGGATTTCCATTCTTCTCAGAGTCAGCCACAGTGTATTGTGATCTACATAGTCAAATGCCTTTGCATAGTCAATGTAACACAGATAGACATTCCTTTGGTACTCTCTGTTTTCATCCAATATTCATCTAACATTAACTACATTAGCCCTAGTACCATGGCATCTTCTAAACCCAGCCTGCACTTCCAGCAGTTCTCTGTTGATGTGCTGTTCCAGTTGTTTTTGGATCATTTTCAGCAGAATCTTGCTTGCATGTGATATTTATGGTATTGTAGCATTTAGAGTAAATATTATTACTTTGCAATAATTGTAGCCCTTAGGGAGCTCTAGTGGTCTAGCAGTGTATCTGCGCTGCAATGCCATGTGGTTTGAATCCACCAGTTGCTCTATGGGAGAAGGATAGAGAATCTCCTCTCATACAATTTACTGTCTCTGAAAACCCACTGGAGTGTCAGCTGTGGGTCACTTCTGACTTGAAAGCACACAACAATAACCACCATAAGATGTTATGGGATTAAATACAAAATAAACTAAAAATCTATTCAAAATAACTAATACTTAATTAGGACTTTTTTTGTTTTTTTCTTCACAAAGCTTTAGTTAATCAATTCAATGGCTCAGCAGTTTTATCAAGGACCAAATTCTTAACAGGTTTTTATCTGTCTACCCTTTGCACATAAGCATGCTTCCTTAAATGAGTCCTTCACTGAATATATGCTGTTTGTGGATGACTAAGGGTCATATTGATTGACTGTTTGCTACTATGAAAAAAAGACTAGCTTTTTATGCGTTTCTTTTTAGGAGGAATGAAATATATGCCCTCCCCCAAATAAAGCATTTCCAACTGATGATTCCTTACGGTTTTATTGACCAGAATGAGTAAAAGCCTGCATTTAAACTAATAATTGTCAAAGGGAATGAAACCATCATATTGGCTTAGACTCATTTTATGACAACAATATAGCATTATATGAAGCACAAATGGAGTTATATTTTAAATTTAAAGGTGTAGAAATACCACTAAATAAGAAACCAATAATATCTATACAATACAGAAGTAGGATTTGTCCAAGCAAGAATATCTGGCAAAGAGAAGTCTGTAGGTAAGGAACAGTTTGTGAGAAGGCACAAGGGTTACTTGAGGCTAGTTTTATGTTGTGTTGTGTACCGTCAAGTTGGAACCAACCCATAGCTGGCCTTCCAGCCAGTTCTCAGTG
>NW_006399842.1:6284746-6296202 GCF_000299155.1 Elephantulus edwardii | reverse complement strand
ATAGTCGGCATCCAATTCCCAAATCAATAAGACAGTTGGTTTAATTACTATTGGAAAATGCTTGTCATTCCTCTGTAGCATCTGGTCCCCACTGGAACCTCATCATTTCCTTCACCTGCTCCCCCCACCGACCAAACTGTGCAGCTCTGCAACTGCATCCTGGCCCATCTTCACCCTTCTGCCCCCAACCATCACCTCCTTGTACCCCCAATGTGTTTCTCCCAATAAAAAATATTTAAAAAAAAAAAGATTGTCTGTTCTTCTCCTACTAAGTGTCATTGAGTCCCTTTTAACTCACGATGATCCATACACAAAATGAACAAAGCATTACCTAATCCTGCCCTTTCCTCACAATAGTGGCTGTGTTTTAATTCAACCATGAAGCCTCAATGTCAATTCATCTCATTGAAGCTCTTCCTCTTTTCCACTAACCTTTTATTTTATCAAATTTGAAATTGTTCTTCAAGGCCTAGACTTTTTTGATAACGTGTCCAAAAATTTGGGTCTCAAGTCTCATCATTCTACTTTCTAAGTAAAACTCTGGCTTTGATTCTTTCACATCAGATTTTGTCATTCTTCTGTGATTCTACAGTTTATTAAATCTTTTTTGCCAATGTTCACCCATGATTGCTTGGAGGGTCCTGTGAGAAGAAGTTAGATTCTGGAGGGTAGGTTGTTTTGATTTAATTGAAAGTTGCATGTAAACTGTCCATTATTTATTTCGTTGACAATTTAGTGTAAGCTGATTGACCATTTGGATTTAGTTAATAGTCAGCTGTGAACTAGAAGCCTCTTGTTTAATCCAATCAGAACCTAGTGGGTGGGCCTTTGTATTTTAAAGTCAGGTGTAAACTGTTTAGTGTTAGTGGTGTTTGGGGAGAACATTGTTCTAAGTCGTATAGCACTTGTTTCTTAGTTTGCTGTGCTGAGATAAGTTGGGGTTGCTGTGATACTGAAAGCTATACCACTAGTGTGTCAAGTGCCATAAGGATTGCCCATGATGACCAGGGTTTGGTAGAACTCCCAGATTAAGACTGATTTGGAAGCAGGATTTTCAACCACTTCCTAAACAACAGCCCTGAAGACCCTATGAACACTAGAGAAATGATGACAGGTATATAACAGGGCTCAGATCTTTTGTTCATAAGGTCACTATTAGTCACATTCAATTTCATGACACTTAACAATAATAATGCCCATTCCCTACAGTCTTTCAAATCATCTTATTTAAATGGAGTATAGAATGCGATAAGCAAGACTCAAATAGACGAGTAGAAAAAATGGTTGAGACATAACATTAGAGAATGTGGTACCAACTCTTTATTTGGGGATTAATTTAATTATATTTAATAGCAGATGACTAAATTAAGGTTATAGATTATTATTTGTGTGTGTGTTATAAATAAGGTTCCCAAGAGTATAAACTCTTTAAAGACAATTACGAATTTTCTTCAAATATTGTGATTTTGCCAAGGTTGCGAAATTTATTGTATAAAGCAGATTCCCGGTACTCAGCATCACGGAGCCCTGGTGCTTTAGATCACAGAAAATTTTGCTGCTAATGCAAAGACAGTGCCTCTCTGGGATTTCAAATCAATGACAACAAGAAAGTAACGCAGAAAATCTCCCCCCACACAATTTATATAAAGCCTTCCACAGAAGAGCTGAACTACGATGGTCTAGTGTTGAGAAGCTATGCTGCAATCTCAAAGGCATGCAATTTGAATTTACCAGTTTCTTTGCAGCAGAAAAATGGTCCTTGTCCTCCCAGGTAATTAATTGCCTATGAAAACCCATCCAACAGTCAGCTATGAGTCAGTTTTGACTCCATGACACACAACAGCAGTGATCTATCAATGTACAATACTGTTGTGGCTTTTATGTTGCTTGTAATCGTCTAACAGTGTTTAGAATACCATCAGGATTAAGAGATTTACCACAGTGGATAAATTTTAGTAGAGCTTCCAAACGTAAGACAAAGTAGGGAGAAAGGTGGCATTTGCTTCAAAAAACTAGCCAATGAACACTGTGAATCACAACAGTTGCTTTTCTAATATATTCAAAAGACACTGAAAAACAATAATGGCCTCAACAATGGAGTTGAGAATAGCAATAAACATGACAATGGCCTGCTTTTGTGTACTGTTGAGTCACAACTGACCCTCAATCATATTTTCAGAAGCAATAAATCATACAGAAGGAGATTGCTCATCTTTCTCCTGCAGAGCATCTGGTGGATTTGAACTGTGTTCCTTTGATTTGGCAATCCAACTTTTTACCACTAAGCCAACAGAGCTCCCTGAAGATGATATAGGGCCAAGAAACAATTTGTACACAGTGTCACCAGATGTTGACGCCAAATCAATGGTAATTTCTGGGAAAGTAGAGGGTCAGTGAAAGAGGGGAAGATCGTCAAGGAGAAAGACTGACAGCAGGATTTGCAGTCACAGGCTTGAACATGGTGCAGATTGTGAGAACAGCACAGGTTACGGCAATGAGTGAATCTGTTGTTTATGGGGTCACTATGAGTCATAGCTGACTCACAGAACTTGGCAACCTAACAACATATATTTATAAATACGTCTTTTTGGAAGAGAAAGTTTCAAATGGCTAATAAAAGAGGGTATATCAAGAAATGGCAAAAAAAAAAAGAAATGGCATCAGTTCTTCTTGGGTCTTCATTATTTATTACTCAGTTTTCTCATGTGTGTGAAAAAAAGTTGAAAACAGCACACGTTAATCCTTAATGTGACACCTTTGCTTTTCATTCAGCAGTTTTTTAGAGAACTTTTTAGCTGATCTTCCCAATACTATATGTCATCTGATTTCTTGACTGCTGTGCCAAAGGATGTTTTTACTGATCTAAGTAAAACAAAACTCTTGACAACTTCAATCTTTTCTCCATTTGTCATTGAGGTTGATTTGTGAGATCCATTTGTGAGAATTTTTTTATGTTGAATTGTGATTCATGTTGAAGGGCTAGTCTTTATTCTTCATGAGTAAGAGCTTCAAATATTCTCTTGTTCTTGCTGTTAGGTGATGTCAAGTTGAGTACAACTCATAGCAACCCTATGAACAACAGGTCTGAACCCTGTCCTATCCTGTGCCAACACACTTGAGCCATTAGTGCACTCACTGTGTCAGTCCATCTCATCTCTCTTTCACTGGGCCAGTCTCCCTTTAACTAACACTCTACTTTTCCAAGCATGATGTCCTTTTTCAAGGAAAAGCCCTTCCTGGCAACATGCCCAAAGAGACCTGACCTTCAAGGAGCATTCCGTCTGTACTTTTCCCAAGACATACCTGTTTGTTCTTTTGGCAGTCTATGTGCTATTCAGTACTCTTCTCCCATACCTCAGCTCAGAGGCATCAGTTGTTCTTCTGCCATCCTTACTCACTGCCTAGCTCTCAGATGCTTAGCAAGTGATTGAAAAGACCATGGCCTCAATCAGATGCGACTTAGTCTTTAAACTGGTATCATTGTTCTGCAGTAATTTGGAGAGGTCCCTGATAGCAGTCTTACCCAGTACAATTTGTCTCCTGACTTTAGTCTCATGACTAAATTTGTCTCATGGCTGCTAGTAGTGTGTTGATAGTGAATTCAAGTCAGATGAAATTGTTGACAACTTCAATTTTTCTCCACCTATCATGATGTTGGCTATCAGTCCAGTGATGAGGATTCTTGTCTTCCTGATGTTGAGATGCAATCCACGTTAACGGCTATAGTCCTTAATCTTCTACAGCAAGCGTTTCAAGTGTTCTTCACTTTTCGCATGTAAGGTTATCATCTGCATAACTCAGGGTGTTGATGCAGCTTCCTCTGATCCTGACGCCATATTCTTCTTCACAGAATCCAGCTTCTCAAATAATTTACTCACATGCAGATTGAATAGGTATCAAGCAAGGATATAACCCGTATGTACACCTTTTCTGATTTCAAACCATGCATAGTTCCCTTCCTTTCTTCAGCCAACACTTTGGTTTTCTTGAGGTTCCTATTCTTCTCAGTGTTAGGGTCAAATGCTTTTGCATAATTAATAAAACACAAATAAATAATCTCTTGATATACTCTGCTTTCAACCAGGACCCGTGACATCAGCAATGCCATCCTTGGTACCACAGACTTTTCTAAACTTAGCTTAAATTCCTGGCAGTTCACTGTCAATGTACTGTTCTAGCCTTTTTTGGGATGATCTTCAGCAATATTTTGCTTGCATATGATATTAATTATAATGTTTCATAATCTCTACATACTTTTAGATTGCCACTCTTGGGAATGAGAATTGTATCAGCTGTACATCACAGTTGTTAATGAGTTTTCTTCTAATCATCATGCTGCATTCTTCATAGAGTTTACTTCCTCAGACAGTTTTTGCTCAGCATACAGTTTGTTTAATTATAGTGAAACATTACAAATCTAACACACACATCCTGTTTCCCAATTGTTCTGTTGGATTGACTGCCTCTTGTTTACAAGAGTTACATATACACTAAATTGAATGTTCTAGAATTCTTATTCTTCACAGTGTTATCCATAGGTTAAAAATACACACAGTAGAATGTTCTGGAATTCCTATTTGTCAGTGTTATCCATAACTTCACATTATCTGCTCAGTTAGATGCTATTTTATAGCCAGTGAGACCAAGAAAAACATTTTCTAATATTTTCTATTTTCAGCTGAGTTCCTTCTGACACAAATGATGTCTTTTCTTCCACATCTTCTTTTCAGTCTAACTTGAGTTTTTCACAATTTTCTGCTCAATCAGTTTTAAATTAAAAGCAAATGTGATGTTAAAGATATTACTGGATGATTTCCACATTCCATGATATTGCCTTTCTCCAAAATGGGCACAAATATGGACCTCTTTCAGTCAGTTGCCCCAAATTGCCTTCCAATTTTCTTGGCAAAGAAAAGTGAGAACTTGCAAAGTTTCAGCCATCTGTTGAAAAATCTCAGTTGATAGTCTGTCAATTCCTGGCACATTCCCTGCAAGTTGCACTTATTCCTTCAATACCATCAGTCCTTGATTATTTTCTCCTTTCTGAAATGGTTTAAAATTTACTAATTTTCACAGATGACCTTTTAGTGGGTTTTCAGAGGTGATACATATTCTTCCTTCAGAGTAGCTGCTGGATTTGAATCACCTGCCTTTGGATTGGCAGCATGACTCTTTACCAAATAGTCTATTCTTTATATTTCTTCTATCTTCTTTAGCTACCTTACATCTTCCAAAATATTGCAACTTTTAATGAGAATTCCTTCATGCACATTGAAAAATGACAAGCATGTATTTATATTGTGATTGTTTAACTCCAGGTGCTTGCATATTTTATTATACTTCATTCTGTCTTCTTGAGCTGTCATTTGAAATTTTCAGTTTTGCTTTTTTACATCTTCATTATTTCTGTTTTATTTTGCTACTTTGTGTGCAAGAACAAAGTATAAATTCTTTTCTGACATACATTTTACTGTTTTATTTCTTTTAATGGCCTATTATATATATTATATATCATATATCATATATCATATATCATATCTATCATATCTATTATATCTATTATCTATTATATATTTTATATTTTATATTATATATTTTATATGATCTATTATATATTATATATTTTATATATTTTGTATATATTATATATATTATATCTTAATACATATTCTATCAATGCCATCCATCCCATCATTCATCTGACCTCCATTGTTAGTTTCCAATGTGTCAAATCTATTCTTGAAACAGTCTCTAAATTATAACCTTCTTTTAATTTTGTTGTTGTTTGATTGCAATTGAGTTGATCATGACTCATAGTGACCCTATGAATAAAAGACTAAGAGCTTCATTGGATTAGTTCTTAGGAATTTTTACTTCTAACTCAAGACCCACAGCACTCTGGTAACCCAAATCCATTAACTGCTCTATCAAAAAAGATAGGCAGTTTCCCCCCATGCAATCTATAGGCTCAAAAATCCAGTGATAAGTCAGTTATGAGTTGGTTTCAACTTGTCACCTTTGATTTTTATTAATAACTAAACATTTCCTAGTTCTTTACATTGTATGCCAATAATTTTTATAATGTCAATATTTTTTTAATTTGTATGTAATTGTGGAATATTTGCTGGAAAAATGCCTAAACCCTTTACACTCACAGTTTTCTATATGAGATGGCCTAGTGGATTGCTCTGGTGACCGAGGGTCAAGAACGTGCCTTGCAATCCTGAAGACACACAGTTCAAGAGGTCACCAGCAGCTCCATAGGAGAAAAATAGGTGATTTCCCTCCTTGTAATTAACTGCCTCTGAAAACCTGCCAGATGGTCAGCTTTGGGTCACTTCCAACTTGATGGTACATGACAACAACCGTGGTAAGAAGCTGGCTGCAATACCACCAATTGCTCCAACTTCTCCAGGATAAGGATGGGCAGTCTCTTCCTGTTCATTAACTGCCTCTGAAAACCCACTGGAGGGTCAGCTACGGGTTGGTTCCATGTCAATGGTACACAACAACAACAACAATATTAAGATCTGCCTTGAAGTCAAGATTGAGATTTCACATCTAAGATCCCTATAGTTCCAATTTTCAATGACATTATCTGAGCACAGAGGAATGAATAGAATTTAGACAGCCAAAAAGAAGAAAGACTGATTTAGAGCTGTGATAACCCATTTCATCAGTTGCTGTTGAGTATAGTCTGATAGTGACTGTACAGGACAGAGTAAAACTACCTGCTGGATCTTTCAAGGTGGCACCCTTTACAGCATCAGATTGCCACGTTTTTCTCCCACATAATAGCTTGTGGGTTCAAGCCACTGACTTTTCATTTAGCATCTGAATGTTTAACCACTGTTTAATCCATCAAGATTAATTAAGAACTGTTGTCATGTGCCATAGAATTAGTTCCGACTCATAACTAATTCTCCAGCAGGTTTTCAGAAGCTATATATCACACAGGAGAAAACCTTCCCCAACAGAGCAGCTGTTGGATTCAAACTACAGCCTTTGGGTTGATAGTGCAACTCCTTATACCATGAGAGACCCCTAACTTGCAACTAAAGGGACAGAAATAGTGAGTTATGTAAGGACCAAATATGTGGAAGTCTTATGTGCTCAAGGATATTGACTTTGTCTTCAAATTATTTCCATTGAAACCCACTACTGCTGAGTCTAACTCAAAACAATACTCTCTCAGGTTTCTGAGGCTATAAATCTTTATAAAAGGAGACTTCCCATCTCTCCTCCATGGACTGGCTCCTTGTTAATTGCTCACCTCTTGATTAGCACACACATTAAACACTATACCACCAGGATTTTTCAGTTATCATTGACTAAGGAAGACAGAAGCGGAATCAAAGTCTTTGAGTTGTGATGTTGGAGAAGAGTACTGAATATTCCATGGACTGCCAAAAGAAAAAACAAATATGGCTCAGGAAAAATGGAGCCAGGATGCTCCTTAGAGGCAAAAGTGATGAAACTCTGTCTCACATACTTTATGCATGTTAAGAGGAGGGACAAGTCTTTGGGCAAAAACATAATATTTGAAAAGTTCAAGGGTAAGTGAAAGAGAGGCAGACAGTCAACAGATGAATTGACACAGTGACTGTAACAATGAGCTCCAGTACATGAGAGATGATTAGGACTTGTCAGGATAGGGCATGGTTCATCAAATCTGTCATTAATAGGGTCACTATGACTTGTAGTCTCTATCCTATAGCACCTAACAATGACAGGGACATTCAAGCTTTTATCTAAAAGAGTTACATTAATTAACCAATATATTTTTGAATAGTTAATAATCACATCTTAGGAAGCTGAGTCTGGCAACATATAGAGGATATACTATTCTTTACACACACACACACACACACACACACACACACACACACACACACAGAGATTAAGCCATTTGAACCAAGATGGAAAATATATTACACTAGCCTTTCAAAATTGATGATATCCAGGGAACTATACTTGGGGACATATGGAGCATTATAAATTGGAGTCTTTCTGTATTGCACCAGATACACTATTATACATTTTCCAATTGTTTCTTCCACAGCAGAGTTAGGTTCTCCCATATGTGCCACTGTATATAACAACAGTGTAACAAATGCACCTCTGTGGCAAAGGCTATTAGGAGTAAAAATGAAATAAGTCAATGAAATGAAGTCATTGGAAGAAAGGACCCAGTTGTCAATTTTCCATTATTTCTTTCTCCTCTTTAGATGCTTAAAATGTGGCACGGCTGAGAACCCCTATAGTGAGGGAAGAAAACATGAGATAGTGTATTTGGCCTAGGAAAGCAGGTACCAAAGAACATTCCAGCAGGCATCTGTAGTGTGGAGGAGATAATGAATCAGAAAAGGCGTAGGTGTTAGAAGAAAATAGAATCTAGATCTGAAAGTCATGTCCTGTGTAATCCAGGGCAAGTGATTTCATATAATTGGATCTCTCTTTTTCTGTCTTCAAATTGCCCAACTCAAAGAGGCACTGGAAGAATTAAAAGATATAATGCATATGATCCTCTTGGCATAAATTTATTGATTGAGAAATAATAACTCCTTTTGGGTTATGCAAAGGAAGATGAAAAAAATAAAATTTTAAAAAGGTATGTAATTGTACGACTCCAAATGTATGTTCCATTTGTACAGAGAGCTACATCCCCCCTTTACCTAAGGGAACTTTTCATCTTTTAAGAACCACATATCCCAAAAAGTCTTGCGTGACCACATATTGGAAGCCAGAAGAATAGATAGGAATCATTAATATGGCACTAATTATTTTTTAAAAAGCAATTTTCTATCTCTAATAGCCAATTTCCCTATCTATGAGAAAAGAAAAGAGGGGAGGACCTCAGATATTTAAAAGTGTCCTTTGAGAGCTAGCATTTTTCCATTCTTCAGCCCATCATGGACCATTCTTCCCCTTAATTTATCTGGCATTAATCTCTGCAGCAGTTCACCACATTTTTCATATTATCAGCTTTCTTTATACACATGTATATTGTCCACACACCACCCCAGGATGACTGCTTACTCCCTCCGCTATTACGACCGTGATCGGTTCTGCTTTGAACTCTTATGGGATGTTCAGCTGGGTAAGTGCCTTAATTTTATAATGATCTGATCATGGAGGTAGTGTTTTCAAATCCCCAGTTATCAAACAAGGAAACTGAAATGTTTCTGAAGGTTTCACAGGCAAGAAATTAGATATAGGATTCAAGCCAAAAACTGCTGGCTGACTTTTTTAGGTCTGTATTCACCATTTCTGATCTCGGAGGGCACAGAACATGTCTTGTATGCCCTTAAATAGCTAGATGACAGCACTTCACAAGGAGGGGGGTGGATAGAGAATGTCAATAAACCCCTTAATTCTACTGTGCAATAGCAGAAACAGTTGTAAGGGGAGAAAAGAGAAGACTTGGGGTTGAGTTCTGACTCTGACTCATGTACTGTAAATTTTATACAAAATGAAGAGATTATTCCCACATAGAAACTTTAAGTCCTTGTCTGGAAAATAAGAATAGTGATAGCAAATATCTTACAGGCTCACCTGAAGCATAAGTTGTTGTTTTTGAGTATGATCAAGTTAGAACTGACCTACAGCTGACCTACAGGGAGTTTTCATAGACAGTAGAGTGCCCATCTTACTCTCGCAGACCAGCTGGTGGATTCGAACTGCATAACTTTGGGTCAGCAGCACAATTCCTCACCTAGTGGGAGGGAGCTGGGCTGCCATACCAAAAGCATGTGGTACAAATAGATCAGCTGCTCTACTGGAGAAAGATGGGCAATCACCTCCCATGCAATTTACTGCCTCCAAAGACCCACTGGAGGGTCCACTATGGACTTGATGGTACAAAAGAAAAATAACCACCAGCCTAGTAAGTTAGGAGTACTTACTAAATGCTACTGTTACTATCACATGCTCTTGAATCAAAACTCATTCATAGCTGACCCTTCAGCAGGCTTTCAGAGGTTGTAAATCACATGGGAGAAGATTGTGGATCTTTCCCTTGCATAGAAGCTGATAAATTCAAACCATGTTTAATTGGATTGGTAATTTAACTCTTTGTCTAGTAGGCTACCAGAGTTCCCTACCTACTAAATGAGGTCTATATGTTATTTTTTGACTGTGAATCACACTGGAAATATTCTAGGCCACTGACATCTTGAGTTTTGTATCTTTTAGAGTGTTTTACGGCACTGGACCTTGTTAGCAGATTTTCATATGGAAAAAAAAAAGCGTAAACCTAAGATTGAAGAAATTGATCTTAGAACAAGGAAGAAGCAAAGCCATCATTTTTAACAATACCACAGTTCCTTAGTAACACATTGGTGGAGTTGAGGAAGCAAGATTAATTTCGGGTGGTCTGTATTGTGTAGGGATGTTGTTCACAGGGTTCTATACCGTACGCGAGACAAGAACATGCAATCAGAAAATGTTGGGCTAGAAATTATTTTTGGTGCAAATAAATTGCCCAGACTTGGGCAAGTTATTTTACCTTTTTGGACTTGGATCTTACAAGTGAAATGCATGGGGCCATGGTGAGGCTTAATAAGGAGCTGTTAAAGCCTAGCACACATAAGTAATTTGAAACATACTTATGACAAGTCCTTTTTCAATCTTTTTCCTATTTTCAAACAACTGAATACCTTTTCAAATGAACTCTTACCGTGGATGTAACAAATAACATAGAGTAACTCTGGTAGAAGTGAAGTCAGGAAGCCCTCATTTCAGCAATCCCTGTTCTGCAACCCCATACACTTATTCTTTAATTTGAAATTGTCAAGAGGCTCCCAGTCATGTTCTCTAGGCGTCAGACTCCAATTAATAGACCTTGTGACATATTTCTCAAAAGTCAGACATTAGTCTTATAGAAAAATAGAATTTTCCATTTGAGTAGCACTTTCAAGATAATGTTATCTAAACTTCCCTCACAGTGCCTTCATTTACTTGCATATGGTCAATTATTTATTAAACAAACATGGGATGCCTATTCTGGTCAAAACATAGGGGGAAGAAAAGAAATCAGAGAATTTTCTT
The DNA here is from genome assembly GCF_000299155.1 of Elephantulus edwardii. Lineage (NCBI taxonomy): Eukaryota > Metazoa > Chordata > Mammalia > Macroscelidea > Macroscelididae > Elephantulus > Elephantulus edwardii. The sequence continues at coordinate 6,285,153 of NW_006399842.1, read as the reverse complement.
TGCCTGCTTTTCTTTCTCATTCTTTCTCAAGGGATTATATTCCCAAGGAACATAAATTCTTCACATGGCAAAAGACTCACAAGACCATTTTTACATCTGACCAGAATCCGTGCTAGGCATTCTCATACTTTTCCCGATGCTCCTGCCTCTAAACCTACCTGTGGCATTGTTGTTGGTAAGTGCTCTTTTCCAATGAAAGTCACTGAGAAGGAAGATATAGAAGATATTGGAAGAAGAGTCCTTGATGCTTGGGTGCCTTTCATCCTCTCTCCAGGTTCATAGGGTTTCTGGAGGCAAGCTATTATGGTAGTGGATGCCTCTCCTCCTTCCAACATGTGGTATTAGTGTAATATAAAGACAGAGTTCACCTTGGGAAATCTAGGCAGACACATTGTGACATCTTTCTT
>NW_006399842.1:6276513-6283906 GCF_000299155.1 Elephantulus edwardii | reverse complement strand
CTTACTGGAGTGAGATGATAACCATGACATTGTGACATCTTTTAGCAAGACAGCAAGTAGAATAACAGCAGATTAAACTATTGTACTTGAGGCTAGTCACACCATCTAAATAGAATTTCAAGATTGAGCACTATGATGAAACGGAGTACAATGTATTTCAACCCTAAGTTCTACTGAAGCTTCATCATGAGTTGAGTAGAACATAGGTTCTGACAACATCATAAAAAAGTATAATTCTCCTTTGATTTTGATCTTGATGTATATTGTTGTATTTTGCAACAAAAAGAGTTGGGTATTTCTATATCTTCCTTCTCAGTGACTCTCATTGGAAAAGAGTATTTGTCAATATATGAAGAGATTATAGGTTGTCAAAAAAGAGGCATACTACTAACATTTGTAGATAAAGACCTGGGACCCTAATATAAAACAGATTCACTGATATTTTAGCTCCAACACTAGTAATGAAGTAAAGTAGCCTTACAACCTAATTAACATAATGAACAAGTGCCATAAGCCTAATTTCTGTCCTGGATATTCTCATTACATTGGGCCAAGACATCTGGAGGACAGCTATTGGCCTTATAACTGGAGGAGATCCATATTTATTCTCGTTTCCAAAAAAAAGGTGATCTGATAGAGTATGGAAATTATAAAGCAGTATCACTAATATCACATGCAAATAAGACACTGCTAAGGATTATCCAAAAATATTTGGAACACTACATCCATAGAGAAGTGCCAAAAGTGCAGGCTGGGTTTAAAAGAGGTCGTAGCCCTAGGGCCATCATAGCCAATGCTAGAGGGAAAGCAAAAAGTACCAGAGGAATGTCTGTGTTTCATTGATTATGCAAAGAAATCTGACCACGTGCATCACAACAAATTATGGCTAACCTTGAGGAGAATGGGAATCCCATAATACTTGATTGTGCTCATTCAAAACCTATACTTGGACCAGGAAGTGCTCCTCAGAACAGAGCAAGAATTCACTGCATGGTTCCAAATCAGGACAGAAGTACATTAGGGATGCATCTTGTTTCCATACCTTTTCAATCTGTATGTGGAACAGATTATTTGGGAGAATGGACTTTATGAGAAGAAATATAGCATCAGGATTGAAGGTAGACTCATCAACAACTTGCAATATGTTGATGACACAACTTCGCTTCCCAAAACTGAGGAAAACTTGAGATGTTTGATGCAGAATCTCAAGGACTATAGTCTTCAATGTGGATTGATGTTCAATATCAAGGAAACAAAGATTATCACCATTGGGCCAATTTCCAGCAACATAAAACATAGAGAAGAAATCAAGATTGTTCTGGTTCATTTTGCTTAATTCCATAATCAACACTCTTTACATCTGCCGCCAGGGAATCAAAAGATGAATTGCTTTAGGTAAATCTTCTGTCAGAGGGACTTCTCCAGAGTGCTAAAGAGCAACAAGATCAGCCTAGAAACTAAGGCAAGCCAGATCCAGGCCACAGTCTTCACAAAATCTATGCTTAGATGAGGAGCACGGGAACCCTAGAGAGTTTAAAATTAAAAAGGGAGTGGATCCTCCATGGATTGTCAGTGGATTCTTGATCAATATGTAGTCAGTCTGTGTGCTGAGCAAATGATTTGAGAATATGGGCTCTGTGAAGAGGAATATGGCATCATGATTGAAGGACAACTCATCAATAACCTTCATCATGCAGATGACACAACCTTGCTTGCTGAAAGTGAAGAGAACTTGAAGCACTAGTTTCAGAAGGTCAAAGAATACAGCTTTCAATATAGATTGCATTTCAATGTCAAGAAAACAAAGATTCTTACCACTGGACTGATAGGCAACACCATGATGATAGAAAAAGATTGAAACTGTCCTCAACTTCATCTTACATGGACCCACAATTAACATCCTTGGCACCTGCAGTCAGGAAATGAGGAGACATTTTGCACTGGGAAAATCAGCCTTTAAGGATCTCTCCAAATTATTTATGAGTAAATGATGTCAGTTTGAGGACTAAAGTGCATCTGATTTAGGCCATGGTTTTTCTGATCACTTGCTATGAGTATGAAAGCTGGACAATGAATAAGGATGACAGAAGAAGAATTTATGCCTTTGAGCTGTGGTGTTGGCGAAGAGCGCTGAATATCCCCTACACTGCTAAAAGAACAAACATATGTCTTGAAGAAGTTGCAGGCAGGGTGCTCTTTGGAGGCAAGGATGATGAAGCTTCGCTTCACTTCCTTTGGGTATATTGCTAGAAGAGGGACCAGAAGCTCAGAAAACTGGTGGATTGGTGAAGGAGAGGAAGACCTTTAACCAGCTAGACTGGCATGGTGACTGCCGTAATGAATTCCAGTGTGTCAGGAAATATGAGGATGGCACGGGATATGACAGGGTTTAGATCTGTTGTTCATGGGGTCACTATGGAGTTCACCTGACTTAAGAGCAACTAACAACAATAACAGTTTATAAGCTGACATCATGTTTTTTTAGTACTCTGACAACAGACTTTCTCCAGTGTAATATGTCTTTTGATTTCTTGACTACTGATACTGGTGGCGTTGATTGTGGATCCAAGCAAGAGGAAATCATTGACAATTTCAATCTTTTCCTCATGTAGCATGATATTGCCTATTGGCACATTTTTGAAAATATTTGTTTTCTTGATGTTGAAGTGTAATGCATATTGCAAGCTGTAGTCTTTGATCTTCTGCAGTAAGTATTTCAAGTCCACCTTGACTTCAACAAATAAGGTCATGCCCTATGCAAAGCATATGTTGTTCACAAATCTTTCTCCATGTCTGATACCATATTATTCTTTATAGAGACCAGATTCTCAAATGATTTGTTCAGCATAGAGATTGAACAGGTGTGGAGAGAAAATTCATTCCTGATACATGCCTTTCTTGATTTTAATCTATGCAGTGTTGTTCTTAAAAGTTTTGAGTAGCAAGCATTATTCTTTCAGTCTAGTGTGAAGACAGTCATATGAAAAGTCAAGATGATTTCTTCCCAAAGGAAGAGAGGTATATGATGACCTTTGTTTTTCAAATGCTTTTAAAGTGTGGTGATGATTAAGGATATTGAATATACCATGGCTGGTTAAAAGAACAAGCAAATATCTTTTGGAGGAAGTGCAAAGTCTGTCTCACATAAATTCAATGTATTATCAGGATAGGCTAGTCATTGGAAAAAGACATTCGGATGAAAAAGGTAAAACAGTCTGTGAAAGAGACTTTCAAGATGATCGACACAGTTTCTATGACAATGGCCTTGTGCATTGGAGGAGTTCATAAAGATGGTGCAGGATAGGGCAAGGTTCAGGTCTATTGTTCATGGCGTTACTATGAGTCATGGTCAGCTTGATGGCACCTAATAGTAATAGCAACATAGTCTTATGACCAATGAAAACAATGTACAATTAGGAGAATGAAGGTAAAATATGAAAAGACAGGAAAGCATACAAAGAACATATTCCTAGAATAAATAACAATTATAGGACTAAGAACACCTGACACTTATTATCACTTCATTGTATCAATCAATATACTAGTTCACATTTTTATTTTTTAGGGAACTCTTTTATTTATTCAAGGATGCAAGGCACACATAAGCACAAACATCCACATACCCATGTGCAACAATCCATGCAAGCAGCCCCTCAAAAGGTGTCTTAAGCATCATTACTTGGAATGAGGAAAGTGCCTTTAAAAGGAGTAGTCTGTAGTGAGAGATCCAGAAATCAGAAGGAAAATGAGGACAGTGGCACAGTGTGAAAGAGGAAGTAAACATGGGTTTTGGGGTGTGGATGATTCATCATTGTCCAAGAGAGGAGCAGTTTCCTACTCTCACATCCACTTTACTTCTTTGTAAATTCATAGTCCACTCCTGAGAGATCATTAATTGAGTTTGGTTTGAATGCTTCTGAATGAATGCAGATAGCTACTTGTGGTCTGTGTGTCTTATGCACAAATGTGCACAGAAAAAAAATTTTGTTTATATTTAAGCCTTATTTTATTCAAGGTTGTCTTCCAAGATTGTCTGGGTTCTTCTTCATCATGACAATACCCAGTCTCTCCAAATAATGCACTTACTTCAAGATATTTCACCTTTCTCATCTCTTTGGTTGCTTTCCTTTGGAGAGGCTTCAGTTCTCTTAGATAACTCTAAAATCAGGCTCTTCGAATTGAACCCAATGTCCTAGATAGAATCTTGCCAGTATGAAAGCACTGCAATTACGGGTCCCTATTATTTTGACATTGTATTTCTATTAATGAGTTTGAGCTAGATACTTGACTGGTAACTAGTTATGAGCGTTATTGCCAAAACTAAAGTAGTATTTCCTCAAAGGCAATTGAAAATCTCCAGAAATGTTGGCAATCTTTCCCAAGGCTGCATAATTATATTTTTAAAATGCTTTCAATTTCCTATGACACGTTTAAGATGGCAAAGTGAAAGAGATAAATAGATTATTGATCGGACAGGCTTGTAATTCCTTAGTGAATTGGATTTAGTTTCTTCATTGAAATCAGGTCAACCCATAAATCTCCTGAAAATCAATACAATACAGAATGCTATGAGCTAGACTTGAAGACATTTCCCAGGCTATTTCAGGACTGAGAGTTTGGCACCCACTCCAAAAATAAAGAATGAGAAGGTTTCGAAAATGATTACATGAAGGATTCAAACTGGGCATGTGAGCAAAAGTACTTGAATGGCATCAAGAAACTTGGAAGCTTTTGGCTTGGCCACTGGCTACCTGTTTGAGAAAATCACTTCACAGTGGTCATCTTATGTGTATAATGATGAATTGAGACCAGACACTTATTGGTATGATTTCTGGCCCAAACAACTAATTCTAAAAAAGCACACAATGCTTGCTTTCTTTGCAATCTCTTTTGTCCTCCTAGAATTTTAAAAAAGACAGTATGTCATCAGTGAATAAGCAGAGGCTTAGGAAACAGGAAGACTTGGATTTGCACCCCAACTTTACCAGTTAATGGTCCTGGTCTAATGACAAAGTTAGATAAACTCTCTGAAATGTAGTTTTCTTTTCCAAAAGAAGGTTCTGCATAGGGCCTCATCTCCATGTAGTGACTTGCAAACTCAGGTCCCAAACTTTTTACATTTTAAAGTTTAACTGGACAGAGGGTTGGAATATGTTGCTTCCAGTCTACTTTGAAGTCAGGCGATTCAAATCCACCAGCTGCTCCATGGAAGAAAGGTAGGCAATCTCCTTCTATGTGATTTACTACTTCTGAAAACTCACTGGAGGATCAGTGAGGGGTTGGTTCTGACTCAGCAGTACACAACAACAAGAAGCCTTTTTTAACTAGTTCATATTCCTATAAACTAAATGAAATTGAACTCAATCTCACCAAGACAATTTTAACACATAGCGACCATATAAGACAGAATAGAATCATCTCATATTAGTTCATCCTTTTCCCATAGGTCAGCTGATGAGTTTGAACCACTGACTTTCCCACTAGCTAGAAGTATTTTATCCACTACACCGTCTATCCTATGCTATACAGTAAATTGAATTAGAGCCAGAACCACCTTATAGCTGACCTGCAAGTGGATTTTCAGAATCTGTAAATTGCATAGGAGGAGACTACCCATATTTCTCTCTAGCAGTGACTGTTGTATTTCAACCACAAAGATGTATTAGCAGCTACACTACTAATATTCCATGCCATCAGGCTTGAAAGAGTGAGGAGGAACCTTTACAAAGCCTTTTGAAAACACATCCTGACTTTTGTGGTAAGCTCATCTTTCTCCATTGTGAAAACAAAGATGAGCATGTCTTAGAAAGAAGATATTAGCATGCAAACATTTCCCCCTGTCTTGAAACTTCAACCCAGTTACCACTAAAACCTACTCAGAGTCTTGATAAAAGTGGGCCACCAGACGGGAAATTTGAAATTTAGAGAGAATAATGGGAGTGAGGATGTTTGAACAGATGCACGGAGGCTAATTGTGTTTTAAAATTGTCTTTTTGGTAATTCCTCATTGAGATGCTCCATTTGTTTTACCATATTTATCCACTTTATTTATTTTGCATAAAAAATGCATAAATGTTTAAAGGCTTTGGCAAACCACATCAGTCTGAGCCAGACACAGCCACAAATAGCCTTGAAAGAGAAGATGAAAGTAAATTGAACTTGATATTATGAGAATACAAGAACAAAAGGAAGGAATGGTTTAGGCAAAGAAGGAAACAGCTTAGGGAACATCCAAAATGGTGACTGAATACTTCTAAAGATAATGACTAAGGGTTGGTTGTTGTTGTTGTTAAGTGTCATCGAACTGTAGATGACTCATAGTGACTGTATGAATGAAAGACCTGAACGCTGTGGTATAACTTTCATCATTTCTCTAAGTTCATAGAGTTTCGGAGGAAAGCTATTTTGGAAGTGGATGGCATTCCTGCTTCCAAGCTATTTTAATCGGGAGCTCCACCAAACACTGTGCACCATGGGTGACCGTTATTACATTTGACAGACACATCAGTGTCACAGAATGACCAAGGATAATCAGTAATATTGAGGATGACACTGTAAATTCACATCAATATTCCAGTGACTTAACAAAATAAAACTTTTTCTTTCACAAAACTTTCCAAATGAGGGCTTCTGTTCCATTCAATGATCCCATTCCATTCTCTTCCACTCAATTATTCAGAAATTAAATTAGGTTTTTTTGTTACACCTGTAACAAATGGCCAAACACTCTGTGACTTAAAACAACATATTCCTTTTCTTATGGTTCTGAAGACAATGAATCTAACATGGAGTCTGCAGGCTGCATTTCTCTGGATACTTTAAGAGAGAATCTGCTTCTCTGCTTCCTCCAGGTTCTGGAAACTTCCTGTATTTCTGATTCATTACCTGATATTGTTCTAACTTCTGATTTTTATTTATTTCATTTTTTTTTAAAGTCAGGTCAACCTCTCATTTTCTTCCCTCTCTCCATTGTCTGTCGACTTGTGATCCCAATCCAAACACAGAGACAAATTTCTCATTTCAAGATCTTCAGCTTAATCACACCTACAGGATTTCTTTGCCCTCTAAAGCGAAAGTATTCAAAAATTCCAGAAATTAGTCTATGGACCTCAGGGACATTATTCTACTCATCATAGGGACCAAGGATAAAAGAGGCTTTGCCAGCTTACAAAGAAGTGCACGTTCTATGTGGGTATCAGCATTGAAATAGAAATTAGGAGAAAAGAGATGGTCTATGTGCAAGATGTTTATGGCATATGCTGAGAAAAAGATAATGTAATGTGCTTTGGGAAGAAGGCCATAGGAAGAAGGATTAGCCATCCACTTCTGAAATAGCAGGCCTCTGAAAACCCTACGTACAACAGAACACATTTAGATAACAGAAACGGCAAAG
>NW_006399842.1:6219536-6265684 GCF_000299155.1 Elephantulus edwardii | reverse complement strand
GCACAATTAATAACAGTGCATCTAAATTCCAAAATCAATCTCCATAATAGTCTATGTGTTTCCTACTGCCAAAGGGGCCCTTTAGAGTAGTGAGAAAAGATCTTCACCCTGAAACTCACAGCATCCCTTTTCAGCAGGAAGTAGCTAAGAGAATATGCCATCCCCTTTTCCTTATGAATCAGGGTGAAGTTTCTCTCAGGGAGGAGTGATAAGGAATAGAAAAGGACACAAAAAGGACCCACTGACAAAGGAGATTAATCAGAACTGGCTTTGACAAGCTCTGTGGCAACTGGACAATTAAAACAGACATTCGGGGAGGGAGAGAAGAACAAGCTGAGGAGGAGGGTAGAGAAAACAGTGCAACAATGAATGAATGAGAACCCAAAATTTCTGTAAATGTTCATTAAAACTAATAAAATTTAATAATAATTTAAAAAAAGAAGCTGTGTAGCAATCCTAAAGTCATGCAGTTTGAATTCACCAGTTTCTCTGCGGGAGAAGAATGGGCAGTTTCATCCCATGTGAATTATTGCTTCTGAAAACTTGCTGGAGGGTCAGCTACAGTTCTGACTCTATGTCACACAACAGAAACAACAACAGGGTGTAACTGGTAGGGAGATGTGCTGCCAACCACAATGGTGATGCCTCTGGATCAAAAAGGAGGACCCTCAAAGAGGTAGACTGACATGGTGGCTGTGACAATAGTCTAAGGTACATCAAAAATGATAAGGATGCCACAAGACAGGGAAAGATTCAGATTTTTTTGTTCATAGGATCTCTGTGAATCCTAGTCGACTTGATGGCACTTAGCAATAACAACCTTAAGGAGACCCAGTGGTTCAGTAGTTAAATGTCAGCACCTAATTAAAAAGTAGGTCATGTTAGTCCTGCAGGGGAACTGTAAATTACATGGGAGCAGATTGTCCATTTTCTGTGTAGTTATTGCTTTAGTAGTGGCATCAGGATTGGTGGAAGATCTATTAACAATCTGCGTTATGTAGATGACACAACCCTGCTTGCTGAAACTGAGGAGGACCTCATGCACTTGCTGCGAAGGGTCAAGGACTGCAGCCTTCAGTAAGGACTGAGGCTCAATGTCAAGAAGTCAAAGATTCTCACCACTGCACCAATTGGCAGCGTCAGGATGGATGGCGAAGAGATTGAGATTGTTCACAGCTTCAGTTTGCTCAGCTCCACGGTCAACACTCTTGGCACCGGCAGTCAGGAAATCAAAAAGCATATCACGATGGGAAAGTCTGCTGTTAGGGACCTCTTTAAAGTACTCAGGAGCAATGGTGTCTCTCTGGAGACTAAGGTGCACCTGATACAGGCCATGGTCTTTGCAATCGCTTGTTATGCATCAGAGAGTTGGACAATGACTAGGGAGCACAGAAGGAGAGTGGATGCTTTTGAGCTGTGGTGCTGGAGAAGAGTACTGAATGTACCATGGACTGCCAGGAAAACAAACAGATTCATCTTGGAGAGGATTAAACCAAGCTGCTCCTTGGAGGCAAGGATTCTGGGGCTTCGTCTGACATACTTTGGACATGTTGCAAGGAGGGACAGGTCCTTGGAGAGGGACATCATGCTTGGGAGGGTGGAGGGACAGCGCAGGAGGGGAAGACCCTCTATGAGATGGATTGATTCGGTGACTGGGGTAATCGGGATGGGTGTGTCAGAGGCAGTGCGATTGGCACAGGATAGAGCGGGGTTTAGGGCTATTGTGCATAGGGTCACTATGAGTTGAAAACGACTCGACGGCACATAACAACAACAACAGTTACTACTTTATTACAACAGTAAGAGAGGTGTGGCCTTCGGTTTAGCACTGTAACTCCCTATAAACTAAACCATCAGAGTGCTGGTGAAAATTACAATCTTGGAAACCCAGTAATGTTCTATAGTTAGTTCCACTCTGTCTTATAAGGTCATAATGAGTCAAGTCAATTCGTCAATGGTGTTTGTTGCTTTTATTTTTTCCCTTCTTACTTTGTCTTTTTAAAATAAATTTTAGTGGAAGTTTACAGAGACTTAGGGTTTCCATTCATTCATTGTTGCACTTTTGTCCTTGCCCACCCCTCCCCCTCAATTTGCTCTTCTCTTTGAAAAGTAAAAGAAAATTTTTTTCATTATTGTACAATCCCTTCCCCCAAGTCCATTCCACTGTGTAGCCTTCATTCTGGATGCCTGTCATGACAATAATTAATACCTAATCATATATTCCTTTTAAACAGTTCTCTCCCTCATCTGTTTCAATGCAGTATCTATAGTATTTATCCTTTCTTTCTCAGTTTTACCTCAACTGTTGTGCTTATTATGCAAAACCTCTACACAAAAGTAGTCAGGGTACATGATATAAAAAAATAACTTCAAATTGACTAGGAGTATTTTAAATGTGGGCAGAAAAATCATTCCTCAAGCTAACAGCTGAACGAGTTTTAGGTCATCCTGCCAATGTTGTTCTTGGAGTTAAAATTTTAGTGTTCTATAGGTAGTGGCTTTATGCAGTTATAAAGCATCTGGGCAAAATGGTTGCGACCAGTGTTCCTGGAGAAATTAAACTGTTGTTGTTGTTATTAATTGCCTTTGGGTCGAGCACAACTCATAATGACCCTATGAACAAAAAGCTTGAAGCCCTCTATGTGGAGATTTAAATTGTTTAAAAAGTTTTAAGGGTTTAACTGCATTTCACTCTTCATTTATTGAATTCCTTTTATTTTACTGTATATGCCTATTACCAGGAACTACCTTTCAAAATCCTAGTTTGACCATTACAAATGCCATTCTAATATCCATCTCTCTCCTTACTCCCCGTCTTTCACCGTGCTCCAGAGATATGATTGTGTGGCATTGGCATGCTTATTTTAGAGGGTGATTTATTTCATTCAACTTTGGGGCAAGAGTATTTTCAACCTAAAAGTTTAGGAAATGATTTCTTAATGTTTTTGAACAGAAAATTTTCCTATTTAATTGTGTTTTTGGAAGTTGCCAATTCTGTTTTGGCAAAGTGATTTTACTATGTGCTATATAATTCTCAAATGATTCTTAAACATTATTTCAGAACTGTTTAGCCTCTTTAGATATTTTATAGATGAGGAAAGTAACCTTTACAGAAGGCAAGAATTTGCAACGTATATAGATCCCCTGATAATCAATCTACCTTGTGCCCAAATGATGATGTATAACTACCATTAGTTATTTTTCTTATATGGTTCAAGACTAGAAGAAATCAGAATTTGCTGAAAATGCAACTTTCATTCTACATAGCCAATCTTCATTGCCCTGAAGTTTTGCTTCCAAGAAAAAAAAGGCATTACAATGAGGATACTGCAAAGGCAGGGATATGATGAAGACACATCCTGCAGACAAGAAAATACAGGTCTGAAAGTGATTACTGATGAAAAATACAAAACCTTTTCTTTCTTTCTTCTTCTTCTATTGTCTGCCTCCAAACAGCAACTGTTCTAAAAGCACAGCACGGCACTGCTCTCTGGGCTAAGATGTTGGTCTTTGAAAAACATTGTATTGTTACATGAGCCGACAATGAAAATATAAAATAAAGGTAAAGTTTCCAAGAAGTTATAGAAAGTGTATATGTATATATATCTATATATCTTTCACAGCCATTTTCTTGTGGAGGTAAATATTGGAGGCAAAAAAAAAACTGAATCAGAAAAGACTGTATTGAACAGAGGTTCTGAGATCAATCATAGGACATATTTGAAATTTATTTCCAATCCTGGGGCCCTTTAATTAAATATTCTATATATTATTCATTTAGTCTTAGGTATTAACTTGGAAGAAAAAGGACTTGGAGTGAGGTATCATTTCAGAGTTTTCATTGGTACCTCAATGCCACTTAAAGGGTGTGTGTATTTGTGTGTGTGTGTGTTATGAGAAGAAGAATGAGGGAGGAAGTATATATACTTTAGTCTTACTTCCAGCCTTAAAAAATTAATATTTTTTCTACTTTGATTCATAGTAGTCTCAGAAACAGAAGATTAGGTAGGATTACATAGTTCAGAGTCCTAGTACTAGTGTCTGCCCTGATTTCTAACATAGAACGTGCTTAGCAAATGCTGTTAAATATAATTAATTTAATGTTAAATAAATTGAAGATGATTATTAAAAGTGTTTTCATCCCCACCATCTATTGTAGATCTCATGAGGATTTATCACTTCTTTTATTTCTGACTTCAAGCTATCTAATGTTTCCAGAATATTGCTTTATAATCATTATCTCTGCAAAACTCTCCTCACGGCTGCCATTGCATATGGTTCAATATCTAAGATTTAGATTCTGAGAAGAATCTCTACTTCTTGACTCATTTGTAACAACTTTTTTTCCTACAATCTCCAGCTATATTAAATTATCCATTTCTTTCACATGCTATCTATTCTAACGTGTACATAACTGTGTTTTGTAGCTTCCTCCCTGGGATGTCTTCCTAATCTATAATTTGTCAACTTCTGCTCATGTTTCAAAACCTAGTAAAAATGTTACTTCATACTTTTTTCTTCAAATTGCTTATTTCTTTTTCCTCCAGGCTCCAAGAACCTTCCCCATGCTTTTAATGTAGGATTTTTGTACTGTAATATTTCTTGAATCATTCAATCTATGTACTGGACTCAACTCCATGAGAGTGTCTTACTTCACAAATTTCCCCCTGTTCTATCTCAATACCTAGAGTAAGTTGTGAATCACAAGTACTCAAATATCTTCCCAAATTCAGAAAGATATATTTCTAAGCTAACATCCATAACATAATCTTCTGAAAGTCAGGTACATAACATAAATTATTAACATTGTTGGAGAAAGATTTTTACTAGTAAGAAAGTTTTCACTCATTTTCATGGAGTCAAAACTGACTCATAGCTGACCCTCCACTGGTTTCCAATACTGTAAATCACATGGAAGGAGATTGCTCATCTATATCCCAATGATTGAAATTGGGAAAAAGGCAAAAAATATTGGGTTAGCTGTGCAATTCCTTCAGGACTACACTCTAAAGAGCCTCTCTAAAATGGGTGTGGGGGCAGTGGAAGGAGGCTATTTGTAGCTATGCCATTGTTGACTTCTTTCAAGAATATAGGTCTAATCTTGCTTCATCTTAAAAAAAATACAGCAGTGGAAATTTTGTTTGAAGCATCTTGATATTTGCAAAGAGTGTACTGTGGATTCAGCTGATTGTAACTAATTTTAAATCCATAGTTTAATTTATACATCATTTATTTGATCTGCTTTGTAATCAACATGATTAAGAAATGGACTTTTTAAAGTATAATTCAAGTATCTTAATTATTGAAATCCTTTCTTAAACTATCAACTTTACAGTTCAGTGTTAAACAAGTCTTGGTACTTACTTGCATGGCAAAGTTTATTTTTATAATCTTCTTTTTGTGTGGAACTTTCTTTCCCACATTCTCATAAATTGTTTTTCAGTTTCCAAATATCTATGCAGTTTAGCCAGTTTTCCCAAGCATCTGAAAGTGATAGTTAAATGACTTGTCCTTCTCTTTGGTAAAGGATGGATAATGAAATATTTCCATAGAACTATTTAAAGTATTTCCAAGTAGGCCAAGAATTGCTGGGCAATGGGTCTCATTGTGGTAGGACACAGCATCCTAAGACCACCAAACACGGTGAAGGAATGGCAAAGAGTGTTTGTGCCTCTCTATCTCTTCTGGGAGGAACTACCAAGGAGGTGTATGGAGGATTGTCCATGAAGCAGGCACCCAGGAGCTCAAACCTGGTGAGGTGGTGGGGAGTGTCCTTGCTAGAAGATCAAGTACTATACGCTTCAATATAGATTACATCCCACCATCAAGAAAACAAAAATCCTCATCAATTGTGTTTTAGAGAAGAGTACTGAATATCCCATGAACTGCCAAAACAATAAAGAGATATGTTTTGGAGAAGGTACAATCAGAGTGCTCCTTGGAAGCAGGATAGTGATTCTTCGTCTCACATGCTTTGAGCATGTTGTTATAGCTCTATTCCTTGGAGAAGGACATCATACTTGGAAAGATGAATGAAAAAGAAGATGCTCAGTGAGATGGATTGATACAGTGACTTTGGCAATGGGCTCAAATGTGTCTGGGATGATGAGGATGGTGTTTATAAGACAAGGTTCAGATCTGTTGTTCATTGGGTCACTATGAGTTGTTGGTGATTCAATAGCACCTAACAGCACCAAAACTATTGTAAAGTGTAAATAGGAAAAATAGAAACGTTTTCTAAAGTGTAGTGGTTAAATTACCATCTTTTATCATTGCTGATAAAAGTCAGAATCTATTCATAGTTGACCTACTTTTCACAGACAGTAAATCACATGGGAGGAGACTGCCCTTCTTTCTCCCATGATCTTGTTTTTGTTGTTGTTAGATGCCATAATGTCAATTACACCCTTGTCCTATTCTGCATCAGTCACATAAAATCTGATACATCCAAGCCCATTTTTATAGTCACCGTGTCAACCCATCTTACTAAGGGTCTTCTTCTCTTTCTCTAACTATCCACCTTTTCTAATCATTTTCCAAGGAGTGCCCACTCCTGACAACATGTCCAAAGCATGGGAGATGAAGTTTCACCATGCTTGCATCTGAGAGGCACCCTGGTTGTACTTCACTTAGACTTGCTTATACAAACAATTGGATGTTCAGTCCATTTCCCCAACATTACATTCAAAGACATCAATTCACTGTTGTCAACCTTTCAGATACATAACAAACAAGTGAAAATACAGTTGAAAAAAATTAAATAATTTTAAATATTGAACCAGGTATACTTTAGTTACATATTGGATCTTTAGGAATTTGGAGATGTCCTTAACAGCAAATTTTTCAAGCACATCACAATTTTGAATTTCTTCGCTGTAGTTACCATGGCTTTTGATTGTGGAACACAAGTAAAATGAAGTCATTAAAAATCTCAATCTTTTATCCATCTATCATAATGTTGCCTGTCAAATGATGTAGATTTCACTGGTAGTATATTGAGTAAAAAGTTATACTGCCAATACAAAGACCAGTGCTCCTTGGGAGAGGGATGGACAATTGTTTATGCGTGATTTACAACCCTTGAATACCCTCTAGAGAATCAGCCATGAGTTGGTCCTGACTTGAGGGCAACATGTTTTGGGCACTAATGTTATATTTGATGCTGCTAATCCAAAGGCATTTGGTTACCATTTTGGGGCTGGAATCCAGGGTGGGAAGTTGTCTGGAGCAACTGGATTCTATAGTGGTTTGTTTTCTGGTTTGAGTGAGGCTTAGGGTGGAATGTTTACTCACCATTGGGTGTGAGTTGATTTTATTTGACCTCCTATTTAAAAGGGCATAGAGAGAGCTTTATTGGCCTAGTGAGTGGATAAAGTTATTCTACCGAGCCAATGGTGGGTGATTTTAATCTGTGGTCCTTGAGCTTGGTTTTAACTGGTTTTGGTTAAACATTCTGCTAAGTGGTATAGCACTGGTCTGCTGTACAGGGGTAACTTGTGGTTGTTGTGATGTTAAACACCGTGTTGTGTCAAATGTAATAATGATTACCCATGGTGGACAGCGTTTGGTGGAACTCCCTGATTAAAACATGCTTGGAAGCAGGAGTGGCATCCACTCCGAAATAACTTGCCTCTGGAAACACTATGAACTTGGAGAAGCAATGAAAGCTATAAAAGTGGTCAGGTCTTTCGTTCATAGGATTGCTATGATTTGTCAACTATTTGATGACACTTAACAACAACAATCCAAAGGTAGCAATTCTCTTGTGGACTAAATTTATCAGTCACAATATAGGAGATAGTTATAGTAACTCATTCCTCTTATTTACAACCTCTGAAAATCCATCCACTAGAGGCTTAGCTGGTAATTGATTCCAAATCCATGGCAATGAAATTGAATTTATGGGGAGCTATGGTACCAAAGTTTATAGAATTTGAGCTGCTAACCAACAAATGGTTAGCTCTAATCCACCAACAGTTGCACAAGATGGACAATCTCCTCCCATGATATTTATAGACTCTAAAATCCTGTTGGAGGGTCATGTATGAGTCAGCTCCAACTTGCCAACAATGAACAGCTGAGGTGATGTTTAGAATTAATCTGTGTCGAAGGCTTTATTTTTGATCTTTTGTAGTAAGTACTTCAGATCCTATTCAACTTTCTGCAAGCACATTTGTACCATCTCGGCAATGCAAACAGTTGATGATCCTCCCTCAAATCATAATACTACATTCTTCGTCTTATAGTCTAGCTTTTATAATTATTAATTCCGCTTACAGATTGAATAGATATGGCAAATGATACAACCCTGACACATATCTTTCCTAATGTTAAACCATGCAGTGTTCCCTCCCTTGTTGTATTTGGGCAATGGTATATATATAAAGATTTCACAAGAACACAATTAAGTGTTTTAGGATTCCCATTCTTCTTAATGTCTGTCAGGATTTATTATGATCCACATAGTCAAAAAAATTCCTTTGTATAATCAATAAAACACCAGTAAACCTCTTTCTGGTATTCTTTTCTCTAAGTCAATATCCATCCAATATAAGTAATGAAATCCCCCCTTCTACTGCCTCTTCTGAATCTAGCTTAAATATATGGAAGTTCCATCTCAATATACATTGAGACATTTTATAATAATCTTCAGGAGATTTTTACTTGCATGTGATATCAGCAAGCAAGTTTGTGTTATCTGCGTAATACAGGTTGTTCATGAGTCTTCCTCCAATCCTGATGCCACGTGCCTCTTCATCAAGTCTAGCTTCTCTAATGATATACTTAACATACAGAATAACCAAAGATGGAGAAAGAATCCACCCTTGAGACACGTTTCCCAATTCTAAAAAGAGCGATGCTTGTGTAAGCATAATTAAGTGTTCTGAAATTACCATTCTAATCAATGTGAGCCATAGTTTGTTATGGCCACACATTGAAGTGCCTTTGCATAGTCAGAAAAACAACAAATAGACATTGTTCTGACTTCTACTTCTAGCCAAGGTCCATTTGACATCACCAATGATATCCCTGGTGCCATGGACTCTTCTAAACCTAATTTGCTGTTCTAGTTGTTTTTGGATGATCTTCAGTAATATTTTGCTTACCTGTGGTATTATTGATATTTTTCAATACTTTCCACATTCTGTTGAATCATCTTCCTTATGCATGGAAACACATGTAGATCTATCCCGATCAATTGCCCAGATAGCTGTCTTCAAATGTCCTGGCACAGACTGGTGAGCACATAAAGGGCGGTATCTGTTACCTGGAACATGGTAATTGCTATCCCATTAATTCCTTGGGGCTTACTTTTTTTTCCCAATACATTCAATGCAGCTTGTATTAAAACATGATGAGATTAAGGAATTCTAACAACTTTTGAAGTATGAAATTGATCAAAAACCTGATCAAAATATATGAATAAGAATTAATGGCTGGAGTGCAAAGTTTGGAAACAAAGTAAAAGTAATGGTGAATGATTGGAGATTGTGGACTTGGGGACATTAATGAGGGTAAAGATCAAGTGATGGAATTCTGTACATTCAATAGTTTATTCATAGCAAATACCTTTTTAAAGTATCCCATACATCACTATACACGTGGAATTCACCTAGTGGGATACATAGGAATCAGCTTTAATACATCTGAAGGAAGAATTAGTGGAGAATCATAATATCAACAGTGAAAACCAGGTCAGGAGCTGACTGTAGAACTTACTCATTCACAAATTAAAATTGGATTTGAAGAACTTAAAACAAACAAACAAAAAAAAAACCAAAAAAAAATCCCAAGTCCTCAAGAACAAAAGTAAAGCCTTGGGTCTATTCTGCCTGAATTTAAAACTCATCTCACATGAATTGTGTGATGAATTCAAGGATATCATCCATGAAGAATGAAAAATACCATTAAACATGCACAGAGGATGAAGAAAGACCAAACCGGATTTCAGAAGAGACTATGAAAATGGCAGTGAAAAGCCGAAACAAAGAAAAAATATGTTGAAGTATATGAGCAGAAAATTTCAAATGGCAGATTAAGAAGACAAAGGAAAGTATTATAATGAAATGTAAAAAGAACTAAAGTTGGAGAATAGGGGGGAAAAGCACTAGCTCAACATTTCTCAAGTTGAAAGAATTGCAAACATCATGACAAGTGGAGAAAATAATGACATTTCAATGATATAATTTTGTTTAGATCCAGTGTCAACATCTATGGCAGCAGCAATCAGGAAATTAAATGATAAATTGCATCAGACAAATCTGCTTCAAAAGACTTCTTTAAAGTGTTAAAAAGCAAAAATGTCGCCTCAAAGACTAAGAAGTGTTTTCAATTGACTTCTGTTCATGGGAAGTATATATGGATATATAATAAATAAGGAAAAGATTAAAGAGGAATTGATGCATTTGACTATGATGTTGGTGAAAATTATTGAACATACCATGAACCTCCAGAAGAATAAACCAATCTGTCTTGGGGGAAAAAATGTAGTCAGAAAATTTCAATGGCAAGACTTTTCCTCATAGACAGTGGATAGGTTATTCAAACTCAGTCCCTGGAGAGAAACAATAAAGGAAGCCTGTCAGTGAGATGGGTTGATAAAGTAGCTTCAACAATGAGCAGAAACAGTGGGGTTTAAGGGTTCCCCCCCCGTTATACACAGGATCTATGAGCCTCGAACTAAAGTGAGGGCATGTAACAACAACAACATATAGAAGACAATGAAAGAGAAATCTAACAAGATCAATGAAGAGAAGCAGAAAAAATAGAGAAGAAATAATAAAGATATTAAAAAAAACAAACAAAACAAAGCGCATGCACACACACACACCCCCAGTGAGTGGGGAATAAGCTAGTTGTGAGACCCAATATTAAGGAATATAGAAAGAAAAGGAAGAAAGAATAATATTCTAATAAGGGAAACCAATTACCTTTCGAAGGAAAATTTCTAAAACTAGAGCGGTTGCAACAGATTTGCTTTTTTATTCTGAATGAAACTGTCTCGATTACATTTTCACAATATACAAGCCCTGTGATTGTATTTCCAATAAGGAGTGATAACTTATGGATGAAAAGCTACATCCAGCAACAATCAAAGAGTAAAGATAGGATGATCTGATTATCCTGCGAAATCTATTTCTTTGAGAACTTTGAAAGGAATATGCAAAAGCCATAGTCATAAATCTAAAGTTACTGATGTACTTTCTTGCTTCAAGACTAAAAGTTCATTGTTGAATTCATGCAAAATAAGAAATATGTGTACTGTGCTATCACCAAATGGAGATATAGCAATAGGGGGACAATGAGGAAAACAAAACAATAGTTTGTGAAATTTGGAAATCAAATTCTGCTTTTATCTTTTTTTCAAAACTCTGTCAAGTTTTTAAATAAAACTGTTTTTGTTAAGTGTTGTTGAGTCAAGTATGACTCACAGCAACCCTATGAACAACAAATCTGAACTCTGTCCTATCCCGTCCCATCCTTATCATCCTCAGCACAGTTGAGTTCATTGCTGCAGGCATTGTATCAGTCCACCCAGTCGAGTGTCTTCCTCTCCTTTACTGGCTCTCCTTTCAAGGTATGATGTCCCTTTCAAAGGAATAGCCTCTCTTAACAACGTGCTTAAAATATGTGAGAAAAAGCTTCACCATTTTCGCTACCAAGGAACACTCTATTTGCACTTTCTCTTAGACATATGTTTGGTTTTTGGCAGTCCATGGGATATGGAGTATTCTTCTCCAACATCACAACTCAAATGGATATATTCTTCTGCTGTCATACTTATTGATTATCTAGCTCTCAGATGCATAGCAGTGACTGGAAAAACTGTGGTTTGAACCATGTACACTTTAGTCTTTAAGCTGACATCAATACTCTTTTTAATAAGTCTATCATTATTATTATTAATTTTAATGAAAATTTACAGAGATTTTGGATTTCCATTCATGCATTGTTGCACTTTTCTCCCTGTCCACCCTTCCCCTCCAGTTAGTTCTTCTCTTTGAAAAGTAAAACAAAAATTATTTCATTGTTTTACAATCCCTCCCCCCAAGTCCAATCCACTATGCAGCCTTTCTTCTGAACTCATGTCATGACAATAATACTTATATATATATCTCTTTTAAACAGTTCTCTCTCTCTCATCTGTTTCAATGCAGTATACATAATTGATCCCATCTTTCTCTGTCTCCATCCCCAAACCCTATACTCTTGAGGAATTTGGAGAGGTCCTTGATAGCAGACTTTCCCAATGCCAATACCAAGGATGTTGAGTATAGATTCAAACGAGACAAAATAGTTAGCAATATTGATCTTTTCTCCATCTGTCATGATGTTGCCTATTGGCACAGTAGTGAGTATTTTTGTTTCCTTGATGCTGACGAATGTCTTCTACTTATGATCATTCATTTGTTTTTGTCACTTGAAACATGACCCTCAAATGTGGCAAATTATTTTGTAATCGTAACAGACTTATTTATTTCTTTATTTTGAGAGTAGCAACTAATCAGGCAAAGAGAAATATCTGATAAGATATAATATGAACAGGACTAAGAATGGGATTATGTTTAAAAAAGAATCAATTGGTAAATAAGATACAAAACCCAAATTTCCATGATCTCAATGTCATTATCACAACTTTAAATGTGTATTTTATCTCTCTTCTTTCTTGGGGGGAAAAAAAGGACATTTTTCCGGGAACTCTAAAGATGCTGGTATACATATAATAAGTGGCATCCACTTCCTAAACAACATGCCTCTTGAAACATTCTGAACTTTGATAAATGACGATCGTTATAGAAAGGCTTCAGGCCTTTTGTTCATAAGGTCACTATGAGTGTGATAGACTTGAGGACAATCAACAACAACAACAACATTGACAAAAGGAGTCTTCCGAATTATAAGGATTTGGAATCAAAGGAGGATGTTATGGATAAATATTAGTAGTACCCTCAAAGTGCAGTTGCTTGTTATGGCTGTGTATAAATATCTATCCATGCATTCTCTTTCTTTCTTATATAATCACCAGGTCAGGAAGCGTTTCCATTTGTACCACATTGGGACTGAGTGTCTTTCTCTGTGCATTCTATGTCTCTGTCTTTCCATTTCTTTGTGTGTCTCTCTCATCCTCGTGCACACAAAGACATCTGCATCTAAACTGCTTACATAACCATATGGAATTGAATAAATACTGCTAGTCTCCAAAGTTTTCAAAATAAATTTCATAACATGTAGTGAGAGAGTATAACTTTGGGGCTTTATACAATGAATCTGTATACTTTTCCATAAACATTTCTTATCCTTTAGAAGAAGAAATTGAGCTGCTGGCTGAAAACATATTTTTTTTAACTTACTTCACTGATCTAACATCTTTCTTTTCTTTTCTCTTCCAGAACATGCTTCCAATCTTGTTTAGTTCTTCTGTTCCCCGAGGACTGCTCTAAGAATAAGTAAATACACTTATGACTGAAAGAGACAGACTAGATATGAGGCTCTTGGGGAATCACAATGGAAACTCAGTCAGGACAAGAAGGTTTTCAATTCTAAAACTCCACTCTTTCCCCTTCCTTCTCTGTTCCATACTACCTGCAGTAGGGCCACAGAGGGATTTGGCTCCAGCTTAAGTTTGTCTCTGTCTTGACAACTTGACAGTTTAATAATTTAAACTGTTTACATTCTCCCCAAGCACATGAACCTTTATTATCAGATTCTTCTTTATTTCCATGGCTTCATCCTTTAAACTGTTACCTACCCTGAGTCCTAAGGTGATAACAATTTGTATAGATAATGAAATTATTTTCCCCCTTATTAAGAATTGTCATTTCTCAGAATAGCGAAGAGTAAAGAAGATCCACTTATTTTTTCTCATTTGATATGGCAAAATTAGCTATAAAAAGTCCAGACCATTCTGAGGAAGGAAGGGTCAGAAGAAAGAATGGATGGGATGTTCTCTATACCCTGGAGAAATTGTGAAACTTGTCCATACTCTCTTGGTCTCAAGAGGTAAAACAATGACAGTTTCAGAAAACCCTGATCAAAATTGAATTGTGAACAGAAAGTTTAAAGGATGAGGGAATGTGGTTCTAACTTAACTGCCAAGTCTTATTAATGCTACCGAAAAATTTGCATTGCTCTAATTATAAAATTTAAGCCTTAAATTCCACTATTTTAGGCTGATTGTCTACAAAGATATTTCTGAAATAATGTCCAACCCTCTGTTCACATTAAGTAGTATAAACTTACTCTAGTTTATACTATGTACAATATAGCATCTGTACAATGCATGTTGTTTTATGGTTTTCACAGGTGAAGGAAATTGATGTCTGACTAATTACCTGAGTTTAATGTAAGTGCGATGATGACCAAGCCAGGAAGGTAGACTGGCATAATGCTAGATAAGAAGTGTTCAGAAAGACAAAAAGCAGTAACATATGTGTCATTAGCTGGCTGACACTAGCACATAAGCATAAATAACTTAGCAAAACAGATTGGCCTGGAAAAAGAAAGTCTCTCTCTTTTGCATCTCCAATTTCTATTTTATTTATAAGTAATATTAACTGTATTTGCCAGTTTTTTAAAAAAAAAACCCAAACAACAATGCTATAGACTCTTTTATCTTTTTCATTTGCCCAGACTCAATCCACTGCAAAGTTTGATTCAATTGTTTTTAACCTGCCTGCCACATATGTCACCTCCTCTTCACTCTCACTATCATTTGTCTGTGGAAAAACATTAACTTAGACCCTGCATTTATTATTTGTGGTCTTTCCACTATCTTTTTCCTGTAAACTCCACAGAAAAGTTAGGTCAGGAAATACAAATTAAAGAATAAGTTCAATCCAGTTCCCTAAGTATTATGATTTATCTTCCTTCGACCCCAGCTATTTTCAGCTGCAGGTTCATGTGCATTCACTGAAGACTTCTTGATTTCATATCTAAAGCTCCCAGTCATTGAGGATATAGAAAAACTTTGTTGATGGACATAGGCTATTAAGAGTTGGGTGAAGAAGAAATCAGTTAGAGTCTGTGCCTGATTCAGGGGAGAGTTAGGTTTATTTAATAACTGACCTTTGGTGTTATGGCTCTGTCACGGCATAAACCTTGGAATTTTGCATATCCTCCTATGAAGTGAGGATAACAGTATTTATTTTTTCAGGACTATATGAGATAAGAACATATTTTTCTGTTTTATGTACAGAAAATAAGAGAATTGTGATAGAATGCACAAACTCTTTAAATGTAATTCATTTGTTAAAGAATAAGAACTACCACAGGCATTGATAGAATAAGATAATACATTTTTTATAGACTCCTAAACACAATGTTCTAATGTTTCAAGCTCAGTTGAATTTTTGTGTAACTAAAGTTACTTTTATGTTGCTGTAATTTGCTGTCAACTACCCTACAACTCATAGTGACACTATGCATAATAGCATGGGGTCTTCTATTACCCTTAGTCAATCTCCAGCTCTCTGATGCATAACAAGTCATTTTGAAGACCACAGCCTGGATCAGAGACACTTTAAGTTCTAGCCTGACATCATTGCTCTTTAGCTCTTTGGTCTTTAGCACTTAGGTCTCTGAGAGCAGACTTCTCTAATGCAGTCTGTCTTTTGATTTCCTGACTGCTCGTGCCAAGTGTGTTGATTGCTGAGGCAAGCAAGATGAAATGGTTAAAAATGGTATACATTTTGACACTTGGAAAGGACCAATGATTCTTCCAACTCAGAAGTAAGTTGATGTGCAGATAACTTGGAAGTTCTTATGGTAAATGGCATTTTCATTGTTTTGCAAATTTTTTTTCTGAAGATAATGTAACATCAGGATTAGAGGAGAAAGTCTCATCAATAACTTGTGTCAGGCAGATGTCACAACCTTGCTTACTGAAAGACTTCAAACATTCGCTGCAGGAAAGCAAAGACTACGGTATTTAGTATAGATTACATTGCAAAATCAAGAGGACAAAAATCCTTACCCCTGGGCCCATAGGTAACATTTTCATTTTTCTTGTTCTTAGGTGCTGTTGAGTCAAGTACAGCCCATAGTGAACTTACGAACTACAGAACTGAACTCTGTCCTATCTTGAGCCATCCTCACAATCTCTAACACACTCATTGCAGTCACTGTCAATCCATCTGGCAGAAGGTTTTCCTCTCATTCCTCTCCTTCCACCTTTCCAAACATGATATCCTTCTCCAAGGAATAGCCAGCCTCTCCTAGCAGCACGTCTAAAGTACGTGAGAGGAAACTTTATCGCTTTTGTCTCCAATGAGCACTTTAACTGTACCTTCTCCAAGACATATTTGTTTGTTCTTTTCAGTCCATGGGGATATTAGGTATTTTTCTCCAAAACACAACACAAAGGCTGTAATTCTTCTTCTGTCATTCTTTTAATTGTCTAGCTTTCAGATGCATAACAATGCTTAGCTAGTGATTGTATAAACCATGGCCTGACTCAGGCATACAAACTGACATCACTGGTCCTCAATAATTTGGAGGTGTCCCTGACTGCAAATTTTCTCGGTACACTTTGTACACTAATCTATTAACTGCTAAGGATGCTGAGGGACCCGATAAGATGAAGTTCTTGGCATTTTCTCCTTTTTCTCCATTTTTCTGATGTTGCTTATCAGTTCAGCGATGAGAATTTTTCTTTGCTTGATATTGAGATGCAATCCGTATTGAAGACTATATTCTTTGACCTTCTACAGCAAATGCTTTAGTCCTACTCACTTTCAATAAGCCAGGTTGTGTCATCTCCATTACACAGGCTATTAATGGAACTTCCTCTGATCCTGATACTGTATTCTGCTTCATGGAGTCCAGATTCCTTAATAATTTGCTCAGTATAGAGATTACATAGGTGTGGGGAAAGGATACAACCCTGATGCATGAGTTTTTAAATTTTAATCCATGTAGGGTTTCATTTGCTGTGCTCTGTTCACCCAACAACCTCTTCGCTTAAGTATAGGTTTTACATGTGCCCAATTAACTGTTCTGGGATTCACATTTTCTCAATATTACTCATAATGTGATATGATCCACACAGCCAAGTGCCTTTAAATAGTCTAAAAAGTACAAATAAACATTCTTCTAATATTCTTTGTTTTCAGCCAGGATCCATCTGACATGAGCAATGATATCTCTGGTGCAATGATCTCTTTTAAATCAAACTTGAACTTCTGGTAATTCTCTTCTATATGTTGTTCTAGCTATTTTTTAAAAAATAAACTTCAGCAGTAGTTCAGGCTGCTTTGAAGGAAATGGCAAAAAAATAAGGTTCCAGGAATAGATGGTATACCAATTGACATATTTCCACTAACAGATGCTGCCCTGGACGTGCTCACCAAGTTGTGCCAAGAAATCTGGAGAACGACCACTTGGCCAACTGACTGGAAGAGATCGATATTTGTTCCTATCCCAAAGAAAGGTAACCCAACAGAATGTGGAAAGTACAGAACAATCTCACTGATTTCACATGCAAGCAAGATTTTACTGAAAGTTATCCAAAAACGACTGGAACAGCACATCAACAGAGAACTACCAGAAGTCCAGGCTGGTTTCAGAAGGGGTCGTGGTACTAGAGATATTGTAGCTGATGTTAGATGGATCTTGGCTGAAAGCAGGGAATACCAGAGGAATGTCTATCTGTGTTTCATTGACTATGCAAAGGCATTTGACTGTGTAGATCATAACAAACTATGGCTGACTCTGGGAAGGATGTGAATCCCAGAACACTTGATCATTCTAATGCGAAACTTATACTTGGACCAGGAGGCAGTCGTCAGAACAGAGCAAGGGGACACTGCATGGTTCAAAATTGGGAAGGGCGTATGCCAGGGATGCATCCTATCTCCATACCTTTTCAACCTATATGCAGAACAGATTATCTGGGAGGCTGGGCTCTATGAGGAGAAATGTGGGATCAAGATTGGTGGACGATTTATCAACAATCTACCTTGTGCAGATGACACAACCCTGCTTGCTGAAACTGAAGAGGAGCTGAAGTGCCTGCTGCAGAGTGTCAAGGACTGCAGCCTACAATATGGATTGAGGCTCAATGTCAAGAAGACAAAGATTCTCACCACTGGACCAATTGGCAGCATCAGGATGGATGGTGAAGAGATTGAGATTGTACACAGCTTTAGTTTGCTTGGCTCCATAGACAACAGTCTTGGCACCAGCAACCAGGAAATTATAAAGTGCATTGCCATGGGAATGTCTGCTATTAGGGACCTCTCCAAAGTGCTGAAGAGCAATGGTGTCTCTCTGGAGACTAAGGTGCATCTGATACAAGCCATAGTCTTCACAATCACTTGTTATGCGTCAGAGAGTTGGACAATGACCAAGGAGGATAGAAGGAGAATTGATGCCTTTGAGCTGTGGTGCTGGAGAAGAGTATTGAGAATACCATGGATTGCTAGGAAAACAAACAGATTTGTCCTGGAAAGGGCTAAACCAAGTGGCTCCTTGGAGGCAAGGATTCTGAGGCTCCGTCTAACATACTTTGGACATGTTGTGAGGAGAGACTGGTCCTTGGAGAGGGATATCATGCTTGGGAGGGTGGAGGGACAGCACAGGAGAGGAAGGCCCTCTATGAGGTGGATTGATTCAGTGACTGGGATAATTGGGATGGGAGTGTCAGAGACAGTGCGATTGGTACAGGACAGAGCGGAGTTTAGGGCTGTTGCACATAGAGTCGCTGTGAGTCGCAAGCGACTCGACGGCACATAACAACAACAGTATTTTGCTTGTATGAACTATTAATGATATTGTTCAATAATTTCCACATTCCATTGGATCACCTTACACGAGAATAGGAACAAGTACGAATCTCATTCTTTCATTCAGACAGATAGCCGTTCTTCTAATTTCCTGGCATAAAGTATGAGACTGTCCACGGATGTATCTCTTAGTTGAAACATGTCAATTGGTATCCCATTGATTCCTAGGGTTGTCTTTTTGTTAGTACCTTCAGTGTACTTAAGAGGTGGACAATGAATAAGGATGACAGAAGAATACTCAAAGTCTCTGAGAACAGAGTACTGGGGAAGAATCCTGATTATTCCAAGGTCTGCTGAAAGAAGAAACAGATATATCTTGGATAGAGTGCAGCTAAAGTGCTCCTTTGAGGAATTCTAAGGGATCTCCCACTACCGTGGGCGTATTGTCATGTGGGGCTATTCCTTGGAAATGGACAACTTGCTTAGAGAGACAACAACAACAACAAAAATTAAGATTCAATGAAGAAGATGAATTGACACAGTGACCTTGACAATGGACTTCATATATCAGAGATCATAAAGCTGGCATAATAAAGGATGGGGTTCAAATAATATGTTGCTCACAGGATCATTTTAAGGCACCTAACTACATCTTAATGACGTGACAGCACCTAATAATAACAATCTCTCTGTAAATTCTATCTTCTTTCATTCACTCACAACATATGAAATATATTAATCTTTTTTATGACCTTGTTCAGTTACCGTGACTCCTGCAAACATTACCTAGCTATGCTAAATGACTGTAAGTTTCTGTAAAGTATAGGCTGATGTCTAAAACTTACTGAGTTGTTATTACAGTGCACCCAGTCAAGACATTAGTCTGATACTGACATAAATACAAAAGAAATTGGTATATGTTTTTTCAAGTTCAAAAATATCTTGAATGCATCCTGTATTACTGCCACATTCCCTACAGGTTTGGAGTCCACAAGATTGATGATATGAAATAAAGTAGAGGGGCTTTTTGGCCCCTTTATTCTCCCAGTTGCTAGCAGTATTTTGACAAATATTTTGTCATTATTGCTTAACAGAGGAATTGGTCCTTGTGTTGTTGTTTTGTTTTAATACAAAAATTATTACCCTGTCTGAATAATCAAATCAATAAAGTCTCTTCTTGTGTGAAGCCTTCAGATAACCTTCTCTCAATGAATAATTAAACATTTGAATCCATTCCAGTTCTAGTGTATCATTCACAATTTTATGAAACTTAACTGCCTGGCCATCTTTTCCTGGCATTTTGCTTTTATTTAAAAGAGAAAGAGTTTCTGAGTTCTTTTGAAATTGAAACTATCAACCTTACTTCATTGAAAGAAGAGATCTAGGCAAGACTGATTCCTTCCTCCCCCCTACTCCCTGCCCCACCCACCCCCGCCCCCCGAAGGAGTACTGGTTCAGGCAAATCAAGATCTGGCTTGAACTATAGCTGTAACTTCAAATTGAACTAAAATTAAACTCATTATTTTAAAAAAATAAAAAACAAAACCAAAACAACAATGACTCAGGTAGCCTTATGGAAAATAAAAGCAGATAAATCTGAGATTGTGTATAAAGAAACTAAAACATTTGTTATTGAATATGCATATGTAGTGATACAACTTTCAGATGTGAAGGTATGGACAGACTTGAAATGGAACCTGAAGAAATACTGATTGAAATTATTTGTTTTGTTAGATGCCACCAATTGAACTATAATTGCCAGAAACTCTTTGAAGAACATACTGAAACTTGTTCTATTAGAGTTCATTGTTATAGTCACTTGGCCAAACCGTCTCCTTGAGGATCATCTTTTCTTTCACTGACTCTATCTTTCCAATCGTGATATCTTCTTTCGAGGATTGGCTCTTCCTTTTCACATTCCCAAAGTATGTAAAACAAAGTTTTACCCTCTTTGCCTCCAAAGAGCACCCTAGGTGCACTTCTTTCAAGAAAGATTTGTTTCTTCTTCTGACAGTTCATGCTATTGTTAATAATCTTTGTCAACACTGCAATTGAAATACATCAATTTTTTTTCTGTCATCCTAATATGTTGTTCAACTTTCAGATGCATAAGAAAAAAATTGAAATACAATGAGTTGAATCACATTCGCTTTTGTTTTTAAACTAGTGCTGCTACTTTTTAAGACTTTGGAGAAAGGTATTTGACAGCAGCAGATGGTCCCAATGTAATACATCTTTTGATCTCTTGGTTGCCGATAGCATGGATGTTGACTGTAGATCAATGTGGACAAATTCTTTTTGGTGCAATGACTCTATGTTTTTCTTTCACTTTTGTTTGATGTTAACTGCATCCCTGAAGATTTTGACCAAAGAATACTTTAGTATTATAATTTGAACCTTGAACTTATTCTTCAGTTCTTTCAACATAAAAAAAATGTTCAGATTTTGGTGGGGTATTTTGTTTAGTTGGTTTTTGGGTTTGGGTTATGGTTTTTGGGTTGGTTTGGGTTTTTTTTTACCATTTTGTTTTCTAATTACAGTTCTTTGCACATTTTGTGTGCTACTCTACTTTGTGCTCTTGAACTGAACTTGGAGATCTTTTGTTCATGCCTCTTCAGCATTCCTCCACTTATTTTGACCTCTTTTTTGTTCTAGCGCAAATTTCTGTGACTGTTCTGACATTAAGTTTAGGCCTTTACTTTTTTGTCTTTGCAATAATCTTTTCCTTTCTTCACAAATAACACCCTTGATGTCATTCTAAAATTCATAAAACCCAGTACCTAACAACAACAACAACAATTATTTAATGACATTTATAGGACAACAAAGGAGAGATACTAATAGTTGTTGTTGCTAGCATTCTACCACTGACTACTAATCATAACAACTCCATGAACAGCAGAAAGGAACCTTTTCCTATCCTACACCACCATCACAAGATCCAACATGTTCAAGTCTATTGTTACAGTCACTGTGTCAATCTATCCTGTTGATAGTCTTACTCTCTTCCTCTGATCACCATTCCCAGACATATCTTTTTCCAAGCACTGGTCCCTCTTGACCTCATATACCAAGCATGTAAGATGAAGTTTTACTATCCTTGCTTCTAACTTAGATGGTAAAACTACATCTTACACTTGGGACAGGTGGTCCCAAATATGTAAGTCCATGGGATATTTAAAACTCTTCAACATCATAACTCAAAGACATCAATTCTTCTGTCACCCATATTCACTGTGCAACTTTAAGATGCAGATGAAGTACTTTAGTCTTTAAACTATTATTCTTTTTATCACTTTGCAGAAGTCTTTGACATAAAATTTTCCCAATATATCACATCTTTTGATTTCTTCACTCCTGCCTTTGGATCCAAATAAAATGAAATTGCTGGCAACTTCAATCTTTTTCTCCAGCTGCCATGATTTTGCCTATTTGTGGAGTGGCAATAATTTATATTTTTACTTGAATTTGAGATGTAACTCAAATAGAAGGCTGTGATCCTTCATTATCTGCAGCATACACTTCATGTCTTCTTCTTTTTCTACCAGTAAGAATGTGTCATCTGTATAATGAAAGTAGTTGACAAATCTTCCTCCAATTCTAATGCTACATTCTTCTTCACAGAATCCAACTTCTTGAAACACTTGTTCATTATACAGATTAAATAGATATGGAGAAAGGATACAGTGTTGGCTGGGTAGTTATCTTCCATATTTCTGGATATAGATTAGTGAGTACATCTTGGGCTCCATATGTGTGTTGAAACGTATCAATTTGTAGTCCATCAGTTCCTCAGCTTGTACTACCATTGGTTCTTGGTTATATGCTAATTCCTATAAGGTTTCAGGATCAACCAATCCTTTATGGTACAGTGACTGTTTCTTCTATCTTCTCTTATTAATTCTTGCTTCATTCAGAATTTTTTCTCATAATGTTTTAAATACTTAAACACATGTTTTGCTGAGTGGAATCTACCCTTGGCTCAACTATAAACTCATGAAGATAATGCTGTGTGTGTTAACTCAACATTGTCATGCAAAGATCTACTCCTTCACTCATTGACCTGCATTGTGTTAATTTTGATTCTAAGCAATCCTGTACAAGGTTTCAGAGGCTCTAAGTTTTAATAGAAAATGATTGTCCCTCTTCTTCAGAGCAGCCAAGGATTCTAATTGTCAAAGACATCTTGCACTATGAAACAAAAACATGCACATCTCTCTACCACCAGAGTTACGTAACAGTATGTGTTGAAAGAATGAATAAAAAAGTCTGTTCTTCATGATTTAATAGAGAAGGAAGGAAGCAATGTGATAATACATTATTGATAAAATTCTAATAAATGTTTCTCATAAATACGAGGGAGCCTGACCTCCCTCAGTATTAACTGCTCACCAATAATTTTGTCTGTATGTAAACCAACCCTGCTATTGTGCATAAATAATGCCAACGAGAGCTAAAAATCTGTCTCAAGAAACTAGAAAGGCCTACCTAAATGCTTGTAATTGCTCAGAAGTAGATTATTTCATATTCAAAATGTTTCTATCATTGTTATTGCTAGTAAGTTACTGTTGTTGTGTGTAGCTTTGTTAGAATTGACCCATAGCTTACCTTCCGGTGGGTTTGAAGAGGCAGTTAATCACATGGAAGGAAATTTCCTGTCTTTCTTCCGTGAAGCAGCTGGTGGATTAGAACCATGTGCCTTTGAGTTGACAGCATAACTCCTTAAAAAAATTAAAATTAAGTAAAATAAATAATGTGAAGCAAAGAAAGACAGTATGGCTATAGCAATTTACTAGTAGGTTTAGAATGACTTTTCAATAAAATCTTAAAAACTTTGCAAGTTATCTAATTGTCTCTCTGTTTCTCTTAGTCCTACCAAGAACTATTAAGGCTGTCAATGTGATATAATAGAGAGAGCAGTGGATATACAATATTTTTTTAAAAAAACAATCTCCTAACATAGAAGGAAAATCAATAATCAAATTATGTATTAAGAATCGTATGTTCCATCTCAGATAAGTTGATTCATTTCTCAAATATTTAGAGTCTTCCTCTATTAAATTAAGCAAATTGACCTGTTGTTGTGTATCATCAAATCAGAGCTGATCTACAGCTGACCCTCCAGTGGGTTTACAGAGGCAGCGAATTGTTCAGAAGTAGAGTCCCAATCATCCTCCCACGGAGCAGGTGATGAATTGAAATGTTACTTTTTGGTTGGTGGCACAGCTTCTTAACATTAGGCTACTACAGATTTTTTAAATTTTACTATATTTATTCATTCAACAAACTTCTTAAAAATGATATTACCCTGTTTAACTTTTGGAACTATAGATAAAGCTAGAGTAAAAGAAAGAAAAACATTAATTTCTCATCCTCGGGCATTACGCATGTCATAGGCAAGGCATACATTAAGTTTCTTTGATAGGCTAGTGGTAAGAGTGCTACACTGCCAATATGAAGGCACAAAGTTCAAATCTCACAGTTATTTTACAGGAGAAGTATATCAGTAATATAGCATAGAACAAAACCAAAATAATAAGATATTATGGATGAAAAAAAAGAACAAAGTGTAGCAAAAAAAAAAAAGAATGAACAAAGAATATCAAGAAAAGTGAATCCCATCCAATCTTGCCTATAGTCACGTAATCAGATATGTTCCAGTCTTGATCAGCTGATTTATGAAATGGAAATTATTGTGCCATTGAAATGACATTTTAAATGGAATGATAAGGATGAAAGCCATATTATTCTTTAGTAATGGCTGTTCTTAGAATAGTTCATCATATAATTTATACTTGCAGCTAAACATTATTCAATGCGACTTAAAGCATGTTAATGAATGAGTAATGTTGAATAACTCAAAAGCCATGGCCTTGTCTTTATGATTAAGAACTTACATTAGGAGTTTTAAGTGACAAGTCTATCATCAAGAGTGAATAGAGACCGTCCTTCGTATTATAATGCCCTTACTCAATCTCTCTACAATTGTCAAGTTTCTATTATCCACAAGACTCACCAAGGGATAGTTTGTGAAATTATATGTCTGCCTATTTTATTAATCAATATATTTCAGAAAGTTAGTTTGTCTAAAATATACTCTTTTTTTTAATAGCTCATAGTTTTTCCCTATATATTGTTGTTGTTGGGTACCATTCAGTCAGGAACCAACACATAACTGATCCAGCAGGTTTTCTGAGACAGTAAATTACATGAGAGGGCATTGCCCATATTTCTCCCATAGAGCAGCTGGTGGATTTGAATTGCATACCTTTGGATTCACAGTGCAACTCCTTCCCACTAGGCCACCAGAGATTTGAAATCCACAACACACCTTGTATGTCTTTCACAAAATTACCCAAAATTGTTTCAAATACTGGATAAAATTTTAGAAAAATAGAACTTGTTACAAATTAACACTTTTATGTTTTCTTATTAATGTTACTAAAGTTTGTTTTATGTAACTGCTTGTTTGTGTTATGCCACTCAAATATTCTCTTTTTTGGAATATTCTTTCTCCATATTACGAAGATGTCCACTGACCTTTTAATATTTTCCCTCCAACGTTATTTCATGTACCAGCTACTCTTTTTAGTTTCTATTATTAGCATAAGTTCTTCCTGCCATATTGGTTGTTATAAATTGTTTTTTATTTCAATTGACTTTATGTCTTCCTCACTAAATTGTATGTTCTCTAGGGATACATTTACATTTTGATTAATCTTCTTATTTCTAGTACTTAGTATAATATTATTTATTTATTTACTTTCTTTGGAGCTTGATACTTTCATTTTATTATATAATTCTTAACAATATAGCATGATTTGTTTTTCTCTTAATATGATTCTGGATTTTTTAAAAATCTCTACTTTGTTCTCTCACATATTTAAACCAAAAAAATTCTACTATAATATAATTAAACAAAAAAAAATCCTACTGTATTTGACTCACAGGGACACTACATAAAGTTTCCAAGGCTATACACACTTGCAGTAGGCAACTGCCCATCTTCTTCCCCAAG
This sequence comes from Elephantulus edwardii, assembly GCF_000299155.1. Taxonomy (NCBI): domain Eukaryota; kingdom Metazoa; phylum Chordata; class Mammalia; order Macroscelidea; family Macroscelididae; genus Elephantulus; species Elephantulus edwardii. Next base: position 6,239,944 of record NW_006399842.1, on the reverse strand, counting down.
GAAGAGCTAATAAAATGGTACCACTAACATTGTAGCTGAGAGTGCAACCTATCGTGTACTATATTCCACCAGAGCTCCTTATCATGTAATCAGTTGGAAGAATTTGAATCACAGTTGGAGGAAGAATCACCAACAACCTTGATTATATGTAGATGACACAAACATATCTCTTACAGAAAGTAAAGAAGACTTGAAACCTTTATTGAAGATCAAATACTATAACTTTCAATATGGATTGTATCTCAACATCAGGACAACAAAAACTCTCACAAATAAAACAATTGACAATATCATGATGGGAGAAAAAGTGACTCTGTCCATGGTTATGCTTTACTTGGATCTATAATCAACACCCATGGAAATATTGCAGTTATATTATAAATCATTAGGCAAACTTGTTAAAGATGTCTTTAAAATGCTAACGAGGAAGAATGTCACTTTAATGAAAAAGGAACACCTGATATAAACCATGCTATTTTGAACAACATATGAGAGATAGACAATGAAGACCAACTACTAACTTATGCCTTTGTATTGTGGTTTTGGTGAAAAACATTGTATATGCATTGGACCACTAAAAGAACTAACAAATCCATCTTGAAGAAGGTGTAACCACTGAGCTCCTTAGAGGCAAGGATGGTGAAACATTATCTCACATATTTTTTAACATGTTATTAGAAAGCTCCAGTCCTTGGGGGGGGGGGGGAAGAGGGAACATCATGATGAAAAAGCCATGGATCAATGAAAGAGAAGACTCTTAACAAGAAGGATTAATTTAGAAACTGCAACAGTGAGCTTAAGTATGGTAGAGATTTTGAGGATGTTAATAGATAAATATTTCAACTGGTTGATTATAGGATCACTATAATTTACAGTCAACTTAGGTAACACCTAACAAAAACAGCAATACCACCATCAACAGCATGCTTTACATTACATTCTACCATGCCTCAATTTTCATGAGTATGAGACTGAAGGTACTTCCTTAGATAATATCTGTTAGATATTTATCTGAGATAATTAGCTGTTGATTATCTATGCCAATTTTGTCTTCCTTATAAACTGAAAGTTGCTATAAAGTTCTTGTTAAAGTATTTTTATACCCTCATTCTATAACCCTAACAGATTGATGATCACAGAAGAAAATAAAATTGTGTTGTTGTTGTTGTTGTTGTTCTTGTTGTTATGTGCTGACAAGTCACTTGCGACTCATAGCAACCCTATGTAGAAGAGCCCTAAACCCTGCTCTACCCTGTGCCAACCTCACTATTTTCTGACACACCTACTCTCATTACTCCAATCACTGAATTGATCCCTTTCATCAAGGGTCTTCCTTTCTTGTGTTGTCCCTCCACCCTCCCAAACATGATGGACTGGTCCCTCCTTGCAACATGCCCGAAGTATGTTAGACGAAGCTTCAGAATCCTTGCCTCCAAGGAGCAGCCCTGTTTCACCCTCTCCAGGATAAACCTCTTTGTTCTCCTAGCAGTCCATGCTATATTCAACACTCTTCTCCAGCATCAGAACTCAAAGGCACCAACTCTCTTTCTTATCATCCTAGACACTGTCCAGCTCTCCAACACATAGCACACAATTGTGAAAACTATGGCCCGGATCAGGCGCACCTTAGTCTCCACTCTGACATCATTTCACTTCCGTATTCTGGAGAGGTCCCTTACAGCTGACTTTCCCAATACACTTCATCTCTTGATTTCCTGGCTGCTATTACCAAGAGCCAAGCAAACTAAAACTGTTAACTATCTCAATCTCTTCACCATCCATAATGATGCTGCCAATAGGCCCAATGGTGAGAATCTTTGATTTTTTGATGTTGAGTATGAGATTTAATTTTTAAAATACTACATATTAATTTTTCAATACCACATAGATACGTCCATCTTTAGTGAATTTCATATGTAATAACTATTTATTCATTCTTTCAGAGTTGTTGACATGATTGTGTAATATCTCTTTTTTAATACTCATCATATGAGAGTATTTAAAGTGAATTTAATTTATAAGAAAGTGTACTGTTGTTGTCATTGTAGTTGTTTTTCATTGAAATGGAACCAAGACATAGTTGACTCTCCAATGGGTTTTCAGAGGTAGTTAATTTCCCAAGAGGAGATCACCCATTCTTCTGCAGAGCAGCAATTATATTTGAAATGTGTGTCTTGCAGATTCTTACCACTAGGCCACCAAAGCTCCCTAAATTGTACTAACTGAAGACGTGTAAATATTTATCACATATTAAATATATTTTATTATATATTAATTATCTTTTCTTAACATCTTGGTGCAAATTTTCTGAGCTAACCAATTTATGAATTACAACAAATATGGATAATGAAAAGTTATTTTTGTGATTCGTAAGCAACATGAACAGGCAACATAAATAGGAATCAAATACTTGAGAGAGAAATTGTATCGGGAAGTTCTATCTCTCACTCATAAACATAGACTTATATAATCAAGAGGAAATCTAGAACAGTATAAAGAATTAATAACTGTCTATCGATGCCATCTGTGGTAATTTGACACATAGAACATTATATTATTAAAAAATAGGTAGTAAAAAATAGATGATGAGGAACTAAAGAAATAAAGGAGGAAAAGGAATCCACTTTTAAAAGACCAAGGATAGTACTTAAAATTATCCTATTTCAATATATATCTTCTGCCAAGTGGTTTATATGCAATGCCTTTTTTAAGTTTTATAATAATGTGTAAGGAACATATAATCAACACCTAAAAAAAAAAGAAAGAAAGCTGAGCTTCAAACTAAAAAACTCAAATTCATTGCCATCAAGTGGGATGTGACTGAGAATTCACCCTCTAATAGGTTTTCAGAAGCTCTAAATAGCATAGGCAGGGATTGCCTGTTTTTTCCTGAGGAATCATGGGGAGATTTGAACCAATAAGAGTCTCCATCTTTGAGTTAACAGCACAACTCCCCACCTGAGTGTAGTTGAGATTGTGTTACTTACCCGAGGTCACAAAACCAGTAAATATCAATCTGAGATTCAAACCAAAGTGTTTGGTTCCAACGTCAAAAACGCATCACTGATTCAAATAATCCAGAATCAAGCTCATAAGAGAATAAACCAAAGTAAACAACAAGAAAATGTGACTGAGTGAGTATGTGAAACATAAGGCAACTATCCAACCAGAAATTGGGAGGGGATGGGGGGTGGGGTGGGGGGGGGTGATCCCAATTCACTAGAAACAAAGTCACATTATTAGATTGATGCAAGTAAAACCTATAAGATATTTAACTCTTCCAAATTACTAAACTAACATTGCTTCTGTAGAATCAGCAGTATTGATCTCACTTCTCTGAATGTGGCTAAACACGTATTTCTGGAGGCCAAGTGACTCACCAGAAGAATGAAAAGTAGAAGGTAAGCAAGGAGCCAGGGAAGGCATCATACGAAGTAATTGAGCATGTAAAGATTACTTTCATTGTTGTCTTTATCTTATATATCAAAATGTCCCCTGCTAAATAGCTAAATCCTGCAAAATAGCTATACTTTGGATGCAAATGAAACGTCTAATTGCCTTTTATTGGCTGGCCTTGGAGCATATTTATTTAAAGATTTATGATCAAATCTAACAGCAAAATGAAGAAGCCAGGACATATTATTGTTTAAACACAGAGGGTGAGGGAGGGAGAAGCTGATTGAAAGAAGGGAATGGTTTAGATGTGAATTTAGCTACATTCTAGTATTTCTTTCTACCCATCACCGAATCTATCTGAGAAAAGGTCACTAGTGATTGATAAATACTACCAATGTGTCTTACAGAAATTACAGACTTTAGTGAATGAAGTAGTAGCTGAAAAAATTTATAGCCTGGGAGAAAATGATACTGGGTTCATTCTCCAGGCATAGTTCACTTTATAGAATAGCTATACCCCTGCCAAATGAACTAACAATGTAATTTTCCTACTGACTCTTGTTTGAAAAAATTATCTCAATCAACCAATCCCCGAAAGCTTAAAAGTTCAATGGTAGTTAGTGTCACAAGTATCTCTTAATACACCAAAAACAACAGCTTTGGGGAACCTACCTACAGGAGCTAAAAGAACAGCACTGTTTGGGTTCAGGAAATAAGGTTCTTCTACTAGTTTTGTCATCACTTAGCTATTTGATATTGACTGTTCTTATTTTTCTAAATCTCAGTGTTCCTTCCTTGTGAAATGAGACCATACAGAATCATTGATTGTCGATTGTGTGTTTAAAGTTTTTATGTCTCTCTTCTTAGCTCCGAAATACCATTTGGTTGTTATATGCCGACTGTGCCATTGAGCCTACTGCAACTCATAATGATCCTATGAAGATAGTCCTGAACGCTGAGCCAGTCTCACCATCTGTCATACCTAGCCCTACTATTAGAGTTACTGTGTTAATCCATCTCATCTGGCAGCTTCTTTTTCTGCACTTACCCTCTACTCTTCCAAGGATGATGTCCTTCTCCAAGGACTGGTCCCACCTGGCAACATGTCCAGAGTATGTGAGATGGAATTTCAAAATCATTGCTTCCAAGGAGCAACTTGGTTGCCCCAAAATACTGTATATCCTATGAGTCACAAATAGCTCCATTTTATAATTAAATACATCCCCTGTCTTCTCCCGTAATCCTTCGGGAGAGCTCTGGAGTTTTAGTCCTTATGAAGTTGGACTGTTAACCCAATGTCTGGAAGCTTCTTGTGATTTAAATACATTTGGAACTCCTGGAGAAAAAGGTAAAGAGTCTTCCCCTGTTACGATTATACCCTTGGAAATCCAATAGAAGATCATTGTGAGTCAGAACTGACTCAAGACAGTAAGTCTGAATTTTACTGAGACCTTTTTACTCTCAGTTCATTAGACTATTTTTTCTGCGGAGGTTGAGTATTAGGATCCCACCTTACTTCTTCTAGAATGATAATGATTAACACCATGGCAAAACAGTACAAATAAATCCATTTTTGCTTTAAGGCAGAGAGCTTTTGTCTAAAAAGAAAAAAATATATGGAAAAATAGAGAAAATCACTGTCTGTAGGTTTCTTTCAGTTCTTAGTTCTATGAAATGGAGAGACCCAGCAATTGACTTTGAACTTCAGTTAACTGCCTATACCATGCCCATCATCTGATTTCCCAGCTCAGCATTGTTTCTGTTTATGATTATATAAATGCTGATGGTGCTATTACTAATAATAATTATTGTTGATTGCTTCATCGTGACACTATGAACAAAAGGCCTGAAGCCCCTCTACAACTATCGACATTTACCAAAGTTCATAGAGTTTCTGGAAGTATGTTATTTAGGAAGTAGACGTCACTCCTGCTTTCAAACCTGTCATAATATATTATGTGCCAATTAGTTGCCTGTGATGTATTGCAACCCTATGTACAGCGGCTCTGAACTTTTCCCTCTTGAGCCAGTCTAACTAATTCTGACACACCAACTACCATTGCCCCAGTTACTGTATCATCCATCTCATCCTTGGTCTCCCTCTCCTGTGCTGTCCATCCACCCTATCAAGCATGATGTCCTTTTCCAAGGATCAATTTCTCCTGGCCACGTGCACAAAGTAAGTGAGGTGGAGCTAGAAAATCCTAGATTCCAATGAAAGACTTGGTTTCACCCTCTCCATGATCGGTCAATTTGTTTTCTTGGCAGTCCATGGCATGTTCAAGACTCCAGCACCACAACTCAAAGTCATTGATTCTTTTTCTGTCATTCTTAGTCATTGTCCAACTCTCTGAAGCATAAAAAGTATTTGAAAAGACCATGGCCTGGATTAGGCGCACCTTTGTACCTAGACTGCCATCGTTGCTCCTCAGCACTCTGGAGAGGTCCATGACAGCAGATTTTCCCAATGCAATTCGTCTTTTGATTTCCTGACTGCTTTAAGAGTGTTGATTGTGGATCCAAGCAAGATGTAATTGCGAACAACCTCAACATCTTCTCCATCTAATATGGTGCTTCCAAATTGGCCCAGTGGTGAGAATCTAGCCTTCTTGATGTTGAACTTCAATCCATATTAAAGACTACTGTCCTTGACATTTTGCAGCTAGTGCTTCCGGTGCTCCTCAGTTTCAGCAAGCAAAGTTGTGTCATCTGCATATCATAGGTTGTTAATGAATCTTCCTCCAATCCTGATACCAAACTCCTCCTCATAAATAATATTAACTAATATATATGTGTAAAATCCATCATTTCATTTCAATGACATTGCTTTGTTATATTTTCCTCATAAGATCTACTTTTACTCCATTTTTTAAAAGTAACTGTGAATGCTAGCAATAAAATTGCAAAGTTTAATGCAATCAAACATGTTTCTAAACAATTCATCTAAATTATCTAACATAAACAATAAAAGAATTCTGGTGGTAACTATTCCTATCCCCTATTCAAAACCAAGAACCTGTGGTTAATAGACCATATACTGTTTATTCAAGATTCACAGCTCATAATTAGAAATAAAATCCAAATCCATGCAAGTCTGACCCTGGACTCCCTGTAGTTTTATACCTAGGTTTCGTTAATTCGCGATGCTAGACACACACACTTGCCTCATTCCTTCTCTTTCTGTCTATATCTCTCTTCTCTATCCTTCTTTATCCTTCCCCCTCGTCTTTCTCTCATCTCCTTTTTATTCTTCATGCTTATCTTTCTCATCCCCCCATTTCCTCCATGTTTTGCTAGAATTGAGTGATATTGACTGTCCCAGTTTTTCCTGTTATCACCTATGCTTCTGCAAAATGTGTCTTTTTCAGTCTCCTGTTCTTCCCTCCTTGACACTATTCTGAATTTGTATTCTTTCCGATCTCTGCCCAGGCTCTGAGAGTGCCTCTGAAAACCTACATTTGTCCCAACACATTCCAGGGAAATGTGCATTTCCCACAGGCCCCCATTTAATTTTTATCACCAGTGTCACTAAAATAGCTGTTCTCAATAAATTCATCCAAGACGTTCACAGGCAGCTACACCCTCGCGCCTCCCTTCCTTGTGCCTCCCTTGCTTTTTTAAACCTGTCAGGGGAAGGTGTTCAGAAATATTTCATTTTGTTGCTACTCAGAGCAGTGATTTTCCCATCCTCACCATTTCAGGGACTATGAGTCAGTGCTGAGAACTGACTTGTGATTTCCTCAGTCTCGTTCAGCTTGGAAAATGCACAAAGGTTTGAGCCTGGCTCCGTTCCCTCATAAAAACCAAATATATTTCTAGTCTTTGATGCAGTTACCAAGCCTTTGCCTTACTCACATACCCAACCTTCAGATCAGATTTTTTAAACATTCCCTGGAGTCTTCAAATCACTTTACAAAAAAAAAAAATACACTATTGAAAGGTTATATTAAACTCAAGAATATGACAAATGATTTAACATAGTGCTATCAGAGGATGAAACTTCAATCTCTGAGGTACTTTCTGCCTAGTGCTTTGGAAGTTCTCAGTTTAGTAGTATTAGGATTAGTAATATTCAACTAATTTAGGACAAATAACAAAATAGCCCAGTGATTCTCAGTTTTTATTTGTGTTATAATTACTTTTAGCAGTGTGTAAACTATGCTTATATGAAGGAGAAAAAGATGGAGAAAAAGGGAAATGAGTAGGGAAAGGAAAGTAGGAAAATGGAGGAGGAGGAAGGGGGAGGAAGAGGAGGAGAAAGAGGCAATGAAGAAAGTGAACACAAGGTCCCTGATCAAATACAATTTGGAAAACCCTATGTAATATGGAGCTAAATATGTTTCTATTTCTTGTTACCATCCAGAATCAATTTTTAGCATATTCAGGGGGATATTCCTCAACTGTTACACTAACAGTCTTATTACATCGGAGAACTTGTATTCTCCATAGATCATCATGTTAAGCTGAAATTTTTATAAACATACACCTTGGGAAAGAATTCAATCTTTTTTCCTTAAATAACTGTAGAACCAACAAGACTATGCATTAAACTTATTCACCCATGCATTCATTTATTCATTCATGCTTTTATGTATCCACTCAAAAATGTAATTCAAAAATTATAAATAGCTTTCTGTCTGTTCTAGGCACCAGGGATATAAAGATGAATGATGTAGAACTCTAGTCGGGGAGGAGTTCACATTCTAGTTTAGAAGCTGGAAATTTGGATAGGGAATCACAAAACCCAGTCAAAATATTAATATGGAAACAAAAGACTGGAAGCACACACCATAGGGATGAGCATTCTCTTTCAGTTTAAAATCCATGAGCGATTTTCTTGCTCATAAAATGGCCATAGTAATATCTACTGTGCAAGGCTGTTGGGGGATAAAATAGAGTACACTGAGATATGTAAAGATTAGTCTAATTTAATAGTTTGTGTTTTGATATTTTGGAAAAAAGAAACCATTAAAAAATAATAACCCAATGAAATATTTTAGGTGAATTATTCTATAAGGAACAAATATATAAGGGAATCTACAGATGGCCTATTTGTAAGGAATTGTACTGAAAACTCAGAGGCACACAGTTCAAACTGACCAGCTAGCTACTCCATAGGAGGAAGACATACAATCTCCCCCTGTGTGATTAACTGCCTCTACGATCCCGCTGGAGGGCCTTCTAGGGGTCAGTACTGACTCAATGGTACAGAACAGCATAAAAGCAACTCTAGAATTAATGTAGGGTGACCAAACAAAGGGAAATAAGAATACATGAGAACATAGTCTTAACTAAAAGCTGTGTTATGTTTTGAGGGCAAATGAAGACTTCAACAAGTCTTTTAACTGTTGAAATGAATTAACTATTATAGATTATAGATGCACCATTGATAGAAAAAAAATGGTACAAAACAGATTCATTTAAAGGGATGATAGCCTGACCTTTGTATGTGATTTAGGTTAGAGCAACAGGAGAAACCTCAAAGCTTAATCAATTCACTCCTCTATTTGTTACGTATTTTCCATTTCTCATTATCCACTGTGTTCCCACCTAATCCATGGTTTATTAATCTCAAAATGCTGTTTCTCACTGCATACACCGGAACCAGGCTACAGCCTGTTTGGGTTTTCTCTACCACCTTTTAGTTAGGCCAAACATGCTATTGCCACACTGTAAAACAAAGCCAGCGGACCAGACTCAGCATGACCCCACTGCCAGGAGCACAAAGCCTCTGGAACCTGGCTGTACTCTCCCCAAGGTGAAGATCTAACACATTGCTTTTTGATGCTCTTTTGGAAAACCGGAATATGAAGTATGCTATATAAAACTACATTTTCTTCTCTTATAAAATCACATTTTAAAAAATCTTTATGTCTCAGAGGGAGGTTGGAGTTGAATCAAGTCCAAAAATAGCTCTGAAAACTTTCATGAAAAAGGCAATACACATTTATTTTATCTAATGTACTTTAAACATTATTCAGGCACATACGCTGCCTCATCAGATGGATTTTGTGTGCCTGTGTGTATGTTTATTTTTACTTCCTTTAGGATTTATTTCCTTATATGATCTGACAGCTAAACCATAGAAAGAAGGGAAATGAAGAAGAAAACCTAAAGATGTATTTTGGCTTTAGCAATAACTATGCCTTCTGGGTATTTGCTATGGATTTTATTATCTGAGAGTCACTTACTGGTGGGCAGTTCAGGAAGCTACTAAGCACATCCTTGCACTCTGCAGATGTATAAACGGTTCACTCAGAAATTAATAGAGCTAATAGTCTACTTCAAAAATTACAATTAAATGGATAGGATTAAAAAAGTATTTTTATGTTAGCAAAATTATCTTCGTGTAATACCATGTCACTTATTCCCTATGACTTATCTCCCCTGTGAAATATTATTATTAGTCTAAAGTTATATATGAGGAAGATGAGGATCAGAAATTATAAATCTCTTTCCTGAGACCAGGGCTATGGGAAGTGTAGAAACGGGGATGAATAATATATGCCTTTTAATTCCTTACTTGCGCTCTTCCTACTATATCATGGAGCTTCCAAATCCTTCATCTACTCACTCATTCAAAATGTATTTTACTTCCATTAAGCACTAGATGGAATTCCTGGATAATAAAAATTATTAACATGCATAGCTACTTACCAAAAAAGTCGAGATCTTAGCTTAGGCCTCACAGAAGAAAGGTATAATGATTTACTTCCAAAATGACAGTCATTGAAAACACTATCGAGTAGCTATACTCTAACAGACTGGACAATTGGTTGTTACATTTAATGTATTATGGCCCTGGTTTTGGGGGGGAAATGACTTAGATACTCTTCCAATGATCTTAGAAATTTGTCAAGTTTTACAGATGAGGAAACCAAGGCTTAAAAAAACAACATACTGTTTTGTTTTGTTTTATTTTTATGTTCTTGTCATAAAGCCAAATAGACCTCAAGAGGCTTGGGATAATTTTTATGGTAATAATTACATATATAACAAAATATTTACTATTTTAATAGTCATTATATGTACAAATTAACCTCATTTTGCCCAGCATGCTGTTCAACTGATACTCTCATCTTTTCCTAAATTATGCTCTAACTCTTGTAGAAATTCAACGTAGACACCAAGCCTTTCTATATAACAAAGAAAAATTGCTTAAAAATAAAATTTCATAAATGGAATCCTGTTTTCCACTGACTTCCATGATAATGGAAGAAATGTTTTCTCTCTCACCTCTGGACAATTGTCTTGGGAATTTTTAACTATCTTTTTCTGATTTTTGTTTAACTTTTTTCTTAACTATCAGCTATTTAACTATTTTTTGAACAGAACGTAAACCACTCAGTCTGCTCTCCATTAAATATGATTCTTAAATTTATCTGTTAAGAGGAAATCAATATTGGGAGGGGGGAATGTAATTAAATGAATATTTTCTGATATGTCACATCTCACCTGATTTTTTAATCAATTTGCTTGATTAGATGGTCAAAAGTGGAGGCTTTGAGATAACTGGGTTTATATGAAGTAGTTTGCCTTGATTTTTAAAAATATTGTTGTAATATGTATTTACACCTTAGATGTATTAACACATTTCTATATGACCCATAAATCCTCTGTCTTAGCAAAATTCCTCAAGAAATAATCAAAACATAGAACAAGAAAACTAGAAAAAATTTTCATTATTATGTTTAGCAGTTCTTAATTTTTTTGGAGAGAGGCCAAAACATGCTTTAAAAATGTAGTTCTTTATACTTAATTGAATATATTTTATTAAAAAGGCCCAACCCTCCTAAAAACATGGTCTCCTTAGTAAAACCAAACATAAATACATTCTTGCAAAATACAGTATCAATATCAGAGAATTCATTACTACCCGACCAAAAAAAAAAAAAAACAAAGAAAGAAAAAAGTAGATATTCTAAGGTTTCGTGGTCCTTCGATTCACCATACTGATTGAATAGGTGTGGAGAACAGATATATCCTGACACATACCTCTCTTGGTCTTAATTCCTCTAATTTCCCCTTACTTTGCTCAAGTAGCTTCTTATTGGTCTATGTATAGGCTTCACAGGAGCCCAATTAAGTGTTTTATTACGTAATTGTTGTTGTGTAACTTCAAGTTGGAACTGACCCTCCTCCAGCTCCAGCAGGTTTTCAGAGACAGTAAATCACATGGAAGAAGATTGTTCATTCTTCTCCTGCAGAACAGCTGGTGAATTCGAACCTTGTGCCTTTGGGACTGCAGTTTCTTACCACTAGGCCACAAGAGCTCTCTATTTATGTAGATTATATCTTAAATCTAACTGCATTTGACTGGGGTATTGTGGTCATGACACACAATGACAAAGACAATAAGATTAGCACATAACAACAACAACAACAACAACTACTATTTTTGATATATAAAAGGAAAATAATATACCCAGAAGCAAGTAAGTCAATATTAGATGCCACACAAGATTATAAAAACTGAGACATAGTCTCTGAAAAATGACAAAGAGAGACTCTTCTGGAGTGTTTTTGTCATGAGTTCAGGCTTCCAGCTTCCTAAACTATGAGAAAACAAGTGTATATTCCTTAAAATTACCAACATGTAGTATTTATGTTATAAGGTTATTGTTATGTACCATCAGGTTGGAACTGATCCATGTTTGATGGCCCAGCAAATTTTTAGAGGCAGTTAATCACATATGTAAAGAGACTGGCCGTCCCTCTCCCATGCAGCAGCTTGCAGTCTTGAACTACATGCCTTCTGCATTCCATTACAGATTCGTACCACTAGGCCACCAGGGCTCTCTATAATATATTAGTGCTGAGAAAATAAATCATCATTCTGTCGCTTTATTGACAAGCCCTTTTCCAGATTTTTATATTATTGACTGTCTTGCTTCAATCAGGACTCTGTTTTTCTTAAAAAAATATAGATTTTTTTTTTCCTTGAAAAGCATAGACCTTCACTGCTCATCACATTAAATTTGGAAATCACAAAACTTATGCTTTCCTATCTCCTCATTTTATTTATTTTCCTCAATTGACCTATCACTACCTGTTGGTACTTTAAATTTGTATTTTTGTATTATTAATTCAGCAAACAATGTACACTGCTTGAAAACAGTGAATTTGGATCATTAACAATTCTATTTTTTTGTTGTTGTTGTTGTTATGTGCCTTCGAGTCACTTGCATTTCATAGAGACCCTATGTACAACTGCTTTAAACCGTGCCCTATCCTGTGCCAATTGCACTGCCTCTGACACAGCCATCCCGAATCACACCCAGTCACTGAATCAATCCACCTCATGGAGGGTCTTCCCCTCCTGCGCTGTCCCTCCACCCTCCCAAGCATGATGTCCCTCTCTAAGGAACTGTCCCTCCTTACATGTCCAAAGTATGTCAGACGAATCCCAGGATCCTTGCCTCCAACGAGCAGCCCAATTTAACCCTCTCTAAGATGAACCTGTTTGTTTTCTTGGCAGTCTATGGTACGTACAATATTCTGCTCGAGCACCACAGCTCAAAGGAATCAATTCTCCTTCTATCCTTCCTAGTCATTGTCCAACTTTCTGATGCATAACAAGTGATTACAAAGATCATAGCCTGTATCAGATGCACCTTAGTCTCCAGAGTGACAGAATTGCTCTTCAGTATTTTGGAGAGGTCCCTAACAGCAGACTTTCCCATCGCAATACACTTTGTATTTCCTGGCTGCTGGTGCCAAGAGTGTTGACTGTGGAGCCAAGTAGACTAAAGTTGTTAACTATCTCAATCTCTTCACTATCCATCCTGATGCTGCCAATTGGTCGAGTGGTGTGAGTCTTTGTCTTTTTGACATTAAGCCTCAGTCCACACTGTAGGCTGTTGTCCTTGACCCTCTGTAGCAAGGATTTCAGGTTCTCTTCAGTTTCAGCAAACAGGGTTGTGTCATCTGAATAACGCAGATTGTTAATAGATCTTCCACCAATCCTGATGCCACATTTCTCATAGAGCCCAGGCTCTCAGATAATCAGTTCTGCATACAGGTTGAAAAGGTATGGGACACATCCCTGGCGTACACCTTTCCCAATTTTGAACCATGTAGTGGTTCCCTGCTCTGTTCTGATGACTGCCTCTTGGTCCAAGTATAGGTTTCGCATTAGAATGATCAAGTGTTCTGGGATTCCCATTCTTCACAGAGTCAGCCACAGTTTGTTATGATCTATTCAGTCAAACGCCTTTGCATAATCAATGCAAGTCAGTGAAATATTTATATACAATGTATATATTCAATATACATTTAATAAATAAGTGAGTGTTAAACAAGTGAATTTCTGAATCTAACTAAATAAGTTACATGACAAGGTATAATTTAAAAATTCTAACAGTTTGTGAAACCATTATCACTCCTCAGAATAACACTTTTCTTTTTCTAAACTTCTTGTTGTTCTTGTTGTTGTTGTTGTTATGTGCCGCCGAGTCACTTGCAACTCATAGCGACCCTATGTACAACAGCCCTAAACTCTGCTCTGTCCTGTGCACCATCTCCAATACACCCATCCAAATGACCCCAGTCACTGAATCAATGCACCTCATAGAGGGCCTTCCCCTCCTGTGCTGTCCCTCCATCCTCCCAAGCATGATGTCTCTAGGATTTTATTTTACTTGGATGCAAGCAAGTTCTTGGAGGAGGACATAATGCTTAGTAAAGTAGAGGGTTGATGAGCAAGAGGAAAAGCCTTCATGAAATGGATTGACACAGTTGTTGCAACACAGTGGCTCAAACATAACAATTATGAAGATGGCACAGGATCAGGCAGTGTTTCCTTCTATTGTACAGAGGATAACTATGAATGGGAACTAAATTGATAACACCAAAAACGAACAGTAATATTCTTCCCTTTCCTGTTTGTTGACCATGCAACATCTTTTATCTAATCGTTCAATTCCCTACACTCTACCCCTTTCCCTCAGAAGAAACATTTCCACACACAGTGGGATTAGAATATTGGGAGCCATATCACTGATGAGCCATTGACTACTTTTTGAAAGTAGATCACCAGTTTTTTCCAGTCCTTTCTTCCTAGTCTGTTTATATATATAATTTTATTAATTTTAATGAATATTTACAAAGCTTTTGGATTTCCAGTCATTCATTGTTGCACTTTTATACCTGCCCCACCCCCACCCCCCAGTTTGCTCTTCTCTTTGAAAAGTAAAAAAATATTCCTTCATTGGTATACAATACCCTCACCCTGAGTACACTCTACTATGCAACCTTCATTCCAGACTCTTATGAGAACTGTAATACCCTATAATATATCATTTTTAAACTGTTCTCTCCATCATCTGTTTCAATGCAGTATACATAATTTATCCAGTTTTCTCAGTCTTACCCAAACTCTGATGTCAGTCCCATTCTACGACAGTGGCACTATGCAGTATTTGTCCTTTTGTCACTGAGATATTTCACTCAGCATGATGTCCTCCAGGGCAACCCATTTTGAATAATATTACTTGAATTCCTTGTTTTTCAATGCAGCTTAGTATTCCATTGTGTGACTATACCACAGCTTTTCTATTCATTCATTTTTGATGGGCATTTTGGTTGTTTTCAACTCCTTGCTATTGTGAACAAAGCCACGATAAAACATGGGTGTGCATATACTTCTTGGATTGCAGTTATGGTCTCTTTAGGGTATATTGCCAGTAGTGGAATTGCTGGGTCAAATGGTATCTCTATTTGCAACTTTTTGAGAAAGCGCCATACCACTTTACACAGTGGTTGCGCCATTTTACACTCCCACCAACAGTGAATAAGAGTTCCAGTTTCTCCACAACCTTGCCAGCATTTGTTGCTTGCTGTTGTGTTAAATTTTGCTAGTCTTACTGGGGTGAGATGATATCTCATAATTGTCTTGATTTGCATCTCTCTTAGATCTAGGGATTTTGAACACATGTGCTTGTTGACAATCTGAATGTCTTCTTTGGTGAATTGTCTGTTGCTATCCTGTGCCCATTTTTCAATTGGATTATTTACCTTTATCTTGTTGTGATGCTCGAGTATTTTATGAATTCTAGATACAAGTCCCTTATCTGACATGTCATTACCAAATACTTTTCCCCAGTCTGTGGCTTCCCTTTTTACGCTATTGGAGAAGTTTTTGGATGTGCATAGGGATTTGATTCTTAGAAGGTCCCATTCATCTATTTTATCTTCTCCTGGTTGTAGATTTTTCCGGATACTTGGAAGACTGTTTATGTTGTGGATTAGGACTACTAGAGTTTTCTAAGCTTTGCTTTAATGAAGTTTATAGTCCTTGGTTTTGGTCCTAGGTCCATGACCCACCTTGAGTTGGTCTTTGTATATGGAGTGAGATGTGGATCTTGCTTGAGTCTTCTGTAGATAGCTTTCCAATTTTGCCAACACCATTTGTTAAAAAGGCTGTCCTTTCCCCACTTAACTGATTTCATCTCCTTGTAAAAAATCAGTTGATCATAGGTAGATGGGCTGATTTCCAGGTTTTCCATTCTACTCCATTGATCTATGTGTCTGTCATTGTACCAGTACCATATTGTCTTAACCACCATGGCAGTGTAGTAGGATTTGAAATCAGGGAGTGAGTTGCCTCCTACATTTTTTATATTTTTAAGTAGTGTTTTGCTTATTCGGGGCTTCTTTCCATTCCAAATGAAGCTGGAGATTACCTTTTCCATCTCATTGAAGAATGGGATTACTATTTGTACTGGGATTGCATTGAACATGTAAATTGCCTTTGGTAGTACTGCCATTTTCATAATCCTGAGTTTTCCTATCCATGAGCAAGGGATATTCTTCCACTTCTCCAGGTCTCCTTTTGTTTCTTGTGGTAATATTTTGTAATTTTCTTTGAACAGATCCTTTGTGCTTCTTGTTAGATTTACTCCCATGTATTTTATCTTGCGACTAGCTATTGTGAAGGGTATTGTTATTCTTAGTTCTGGCTTAAAGCTTTATAACTTCTTTGAAATAATATTTCTTTTTCTAAAGATAGATGATGAAGAGATTGAGATTCTTAACAGCTTTAGTTTGCTTGGCTCCACAATAAACATTCTTGGTACCAGTGGCCAGGAAATCAAAAGATGAATTGCATTGAGAGAGTGTGCTGTCAGGGGACTTCTCTAGATTACTGAAGAGCTACAATGTCAGTCTGGAAAGTAAGATACACCTGATCCAGGCCATGGTCTTCACAATTACATGCTGTGCATCAGAAAGCTGGACAATGACTAGGGATGATAGAAGGAGAATTGATGCCTTTGAACTTTGGTGCTAGAGAAGAGTATTGAATATACCATAAACTGCTAAGAAAACAAACAAGTTCATCCTACAGAGGATGAAACCAGGCTGCGCCTTGGAGGCAAGGATTCTGAAGCTCCATCTGACATACTTTGGACATGTTTCATGTAGGGATCATTCCTTGGAGAGGGATTTTATGGTTGGAAGGGTGTAGGGACAACACAGGAGAAGAAGACCCTCAAGAACATGGATTGACTGGAGTAATGAGGGTAAGTGTGTCAGAGATAATAATGTTGGCTCAGGATAGAGCAGGGTTTAGAGCTGTTGTACTTAGGGTCTTTATGAATCACAGGCAACTTGACGGCACTTAACAGCAACAATAACAGTCTGGCTGTTTAAGGTAAGTGTTCTCTTGGATAGGTCCACCCTAGCACTTCTGAAAAATAAAAAAGGGAGAGGGGACCCAAGAAAAAAGAAAAGGTCTAGTTACGCATTCAGAATAGCCAATATAGAACACATTCATATGTGTGTTAAAAAGATGGAAACTTTTAAATTTTTATCATTATTTTTTTTACAGAGGTTTTGGATTTCCATTCATTCATTGCTGCAATTTTCTCCCTGCTCACCCCTCCCCACCAGCTCGCTTCCCCCTCCGAAGACAGAAAAAAAGAAAAAAAATTCCTTCATTAGTATATAATTCCCACGTCCCTTCCCGCCACCCCCCACCCCAAGTACACTTCTCTACGCAACCTTAATTCTGGATTCCTGTGCAGAAACTTTTAAATTTTAAAAACTTGAATGGACTCATGAAATCTATCTTACTCCCCAATGTCTGTATCATTTCTCTGAACTTAGTATCCACAAGGTGTGAAATATGCACAAAGCCTACCACAAGGAATTGTTTTTATGGGTTAAACATAAATAAATTGGAAGCACAGTAAATAGCACTTCTGTTATTGTGCTTAATATGCTTGAAGAGGTCAGGACAATTCATTAAATTACATGTTTCTGCTTGCAGATTCAAAAATATTTAAGATGCTGTTCTCTATGTCAGAACCAATTGCCAATAGTTTGGACAACTGGCATTCTACTTGTCCTTTGGAACGCTCTTTCAAAGTCTAATTGACCCCTTTGTCAGGATATGTTTCCTGATACTT
Organism: Elephantulus edwardii; assembly: GCF_000299155.1. NCBI lineage: Eukaryota > Metazoa > Chordata > Mammalia > Macroscelidea > Macroscelididae > Elephantulus > Elephantulus edwardii. The sequence goes on along the minus strand of NW_006399842.1, from coordinate 6,222,140 downwards.
GGAAAACATTTTCATTTCTGTCCTCCATCCTCTAATCTGCATTTATACCTCCGGAGGGTAACATTAGCAATAATTCTCCTTCTTCTGTGCATATACCTTCAAATATTTATGTTGTTAGCATGCTCCTCCTTTGTTAAGCTCCATCTTTGCAGATAGTACTTAGTTCTTTTAATCTTTTCTCATAAATCAATCCCTCCAGTCCTTTAATCAAGCTCCCTGATGCTCCTTGAATTTCTTCCAATTTCCTGACAGCTCTCTCGTGTTGAGATGCCCAGAACTGTTTACTGTATTCTAGGTGCTGTCTGATCAGCCTCACGCTGAGCAGCTTTTTCCCCTTGATGGTTCTTGACAGCCTGCCTCCCTGCTTGCAGTTCAAAGATGCTGTTCAGAGCCCCCAGTCACCATTTAAACTAGCGAAATTGTCTCAGACTCTTTATTGCAGGCATCTTTTAGAGTTCATTACCATTCTAAACAACATTTATGATGGCAACGTTTCCAAAATGATGGGTGTAGATTTTGAACTTTGCCCTTTCTGAGATGACTTTCAATGCTTAAAGTTGTAGGATTGTTTTTTCTCCTGATATATTTTATAGTAGTAAATAAATATATATAACAAAGCATTTGGCATTTCTACAGTCTCCACATATACAGTTCAGTGACATTAATTATGTTCTGAGAGGACTTGATTAGAGCATAGACATTAAAAATCTCTCTGGTTTCAGATAACTTAGAATTGCCTCTCAGCTCTGCTGTCTTTTTGCTGTCTGAATTCAACTAATTTATCCATGCCTCGGTTTCCTAGTTTGTGAAATCATAAAGAGAACTCATTTCATAAGGTGGTTGTGTAAAATTCATTCAAGACTTATAGAATAGCTTATAATAATGCTCACCATATTGGAAGCACACACTACAAGTATGCTAGCCACATCAACTTACTTCTTAATGAGCTAAATTTTAAAAACAGGTATTTTGGCAAATTTTGTGAGAATATATCTAAACAGCCCATGAAGTTTATTAATTCTCTTACTCTATAATTCTTAATTGTACTCAGAATTAAAGGCGTGCCTTTAATTATCTTTGGTGAAATGTTCTTCTCGGTCATGTAACCCTGGTGTGTCCACTTGCTGTACAGAGATAACTCGTGGTTGCTGTGAAGCCAAACACTGTTACACTGATGAGTCAAATATGAGAATGGTTACCCATGGTGGACAGTGTTCAGTGGAGCTGTATAACAAGCTTAGAAGCAGGAGTGGCATCCACTTCTATAATAGCTTGCTGCTGGAAACCCTATGAACCTGGAGGAAGGACAAAAGTTACACAGGTGTTCAGGGCTTTTGATCATAGGGTCGCTATGGGTCTCCTACAACTCAACGGCACTTAACAACAACATAACAGCAACTCAAAGTTTTTATCTCAAACATGTTCCCTTATGTTTCTTTTCAGTTAATCTACCTCTGAACCCCATGTAAGGATTATCTGATTTATTTTACCATAGATTATTTTTATAAGTCCTATAAAAGCATTTGATTGCCACTGTTACTGGAGTGAGATGTTAGTTTTGATTTGCACCTCTTACTGCCAGTGGTTTGGAGAATCTTTGTATGTCTGTTGGCCATCTGAATATCTGTCTCTGGGAAAATTCTTCCCATTTCTTTTGCCAATTTTATAATTGGTTATTAGTGTTTTTCTTGTGGAGACCCAAGAGTATTCTATAAACTTTCATTATGGAACTCTTGTCAGAGATGGTATTGCCAAATGTCTGTCCCAATCGGTAGGCTTTCTTTTCACCCTGTTGGAAATAATTTTGATCCACACAGGGATTTAATCTTTAGAAAGTCACATTCATCAATTTTATCCTCTTCAGATTGTGCATTTCAGCTGTATTTGGCAATCTCTTTAGACCTTGGACTAGAGCTTCTTAGCTTGATCCTAGTTTGTCTCTTACGAACTTTTTGGTGTTGGGCTTTACTCCGGGTTTCTGATCCACCTTGAGTTGATTTTTGTGTATGATATGAGATATGAATCCTATTTCAGCTATGTGAGGGTATCAGTCCAGTTTTGGCAGCACATTTTGTTTAAGAGGTTGTCATTTCCCCATTCGATTGGTTTTATTTCCTTGTCGAACATCAATTGACCATAGATAGCTGGGTCTATTTCTGAGCTCTCAGTTTTGTTCCATTGTTCTCTGTGCCTGTCATTGTACCAGCACCATGCTGTTTTAGTTACTACCATTGTGTAGTAGGTTTTGAGGTCAGGGTATGCTACACCTTCACTTCAGTTTTTGTTGGTGAGAATGAGGCAAAATAGGAACTCTTACACATTTTTGGAGGTACTGTAAAATGGTACAACCAATCTGGAAGGCAGTTTGGCCTTCTTCAAAAAGCTGAACATAAAAATTCCATATGGCTCAGCTATTCTATTGCTTGGAATATACCCCGAGAAAATAAGAACTGAGGTTCACACAGAGACTTGTACACCAATGTTCATAACCACATTATTTACCATCACAAGAACATGGAAACAACCCAGATGTCCAACCACAAACAAATGGATTGAGAAGTTGTGATGCATTCAATGGAATACTATGCAGCACACAGAAGCAAT
>NW_006399842.1:6173495-6213577 GCF_000299155.1 Elephantulus edwardii | reverse complement strand
ATTTCTGAATATAAAAATGTACAATTCATAATTACATAGTGGTAAAATGATTAAATTATTATTTTCTATTCTTACGGATCATGCTGCTATGAAAAATCATATCAAATTTTTATGGGCGGATTTTTTTTCATTTTATCACATTAGAATAGAATTGCTGGGTCACAGTGTAGGTGTATATCTGACTTTCTAATAAACAGTTAATCAAAGTAGTCGGGGGATTTTCATTCCTACCAGCAATATGCAAAACTTCAAAAACCATTTGGTGTTATTAGTCCTATTCAATTTTAATTTTGTCCATTCTAGTGGACTTAAAGAGTTAGTTGTATATGTATAGATTTCTGAGTGGCATTCACTTCAGAAATAGCTTGCCTCCGGGAAGCCTATGAACATGGAGAAAGGGTGAAAGTTATACAAGTGTCCAAACCTTTTGTTCATAGGATCATTATGAGTTGCCTACGGGTTGACAGCACTTAATAACAACAACAGCATAGAGAGAGATCAGTTGACCTATTGGACAGACAGTGATGCTACCAAGCCAAAGGTGGGTGACTCTAATCTGCAGCCCTCAGGCCTGTTTTTAATTAATCGTTTTTGGTCAAACATTCTTCTAGGTTGTATAGCCCTGGTCTTTCCAATTGCTGTACAGAGGTAACTTTTGGGTGCTGAGAAGCTGAACACTATGACACTGATGTGTCAAATGCAAGAAAGAATGAACGTCAAATAGAGAATATTGAATTATAGTTAAATAGTTAATAATTAATTGTATTAATGCTTGTGTCTTCTTTTGTAATGTATCTAATAATTTTCCCATTTAAAAATATTATCTTTTTTTATTAAGTTATGGATGAGCATGATATATTCTGAATATAATCCTTTGCAGACAATTATATTGTGTATGTTTTCAAGCCTTTAGTTTTTCCTTTTTGTTTCTTAGTCATATCTTTAAAAATATAAGCATTTATTTTTTATAAAACCAAATTTATCTCTCTTTGTTTTACTTTAGTGGCTTCTGCTTGTATTTTTTCTAAAGTATATTTATATAACATGAGTTGTGAAGATATTTTTCTAACTTTACTTATAAATATTTTATAGCTCTCTGGCATTTACGGCTATAATAAATATCAAATTACTGTATCTTTATAATACGGAATAGAGGCCAAGAAGTGAGTGTGTTTCTGTGTGTGTGTACAATTTTGCCCACATTGTATTATTTTTATTTCACTTGAAAATTTGTTGACTATACATATGAATGCTTTGGGAGAAAATGTATCTACTCATGGACAAATCTTAAGAAAAATATATGTCCTAAGAAGAAAATGAATATTTATATTAGAACAAAAATTAATTCCCTACCCCCCACCATTCTCTGTCCTTTTTTGTTGTTCTTGTTGTTTTAAAATTTTATTTTATACTGGTTTACATACAAAGTTCATATACATTGTTTTTCATACCAGACCTTTCCCGTTTCATTACCAATTCCTCCTTTGACTCATCAAAGTTTTGCGACCCTATGTTTAAGTGCCCCCCCAACCCCCCGCCGTTAGATCCTCGTACACACTCTACAATATTGGTCTTCTACAGTATTAGTCTTTATGAAACTGTTATAAAGCCCAAAACCATAAAGCTCATAAGAGACAAACTGAGGCCAAGCTTAGAAGACCTAGTGTACAGTATAAAGGGACTGCCAAATATAGCCAGAACTACACAATCCAAAGAGGATAAAATTGAATGGGGCCTTCTAAAGATTAAATCTCTGCAGTCATCAAAACCTTTTTCCAACAGGGTGAAAAGAAAACCTACTGACTGGAACAAACATTTGGCAATACCATCTCAGACAAGAGTCTCATAATGAAAGTTTAGAGAATCAGAATTTTACAGGGCCTCTAGAAGAAAAAGACTGATAATCCAATAACAAAGTAGGCAAAAGACATGGAAAGACTTTTCACAGAGGAAGACATTCGAATGGCCAACAGACACATGAAGAAATGCTCCAAATCACAATAAGAGAGATATAAATCAAAACCACTATGAAATACCATCTTACCCCAATGGCAGTGGCAAAGCTTAGGAGAGCAGCAAATAGTAAATGCTGGAGAGGATGTGGTGAGATAGGAATTCTTATACATTGTTCATGGGGTTGTAAAATGGTACAACCACACTGGAAGGCAGTTTGACCCAGCTATTTCACTGCTAGGAATATAACCTGAGAAAATGAGAACTGAGGCACAAACAGAGACTTGTACACTAATGTTCATAGTAGCATTATTCACCATCTCAAGAACATGGAAGAAAAGGCCAAATTCCTAACCACAATGGAATGGATTGAGGAATTATTGTACATCCATACAATGGAATACTATGCAGCACATAGAAAGAATGATTTTGTAAATTACTATCTGACATGGAAGGGATTGGAGAGCATTAAAGTGAACTATCTTCTTTCTGTTTTAATAAATGATGTCCATGCCCTTTAGGAGAGTTGTCGGTATAGTGGTAAGGAATTGGGCTGCCAACCCACAGACAAGCTGTTAAAATCCACGAGCCACTTGCTTCATAGGAGAAGGATGGAGAATCTTTCCTGGAGTTTTCTGCCTCTACAGACCCACCAAAAGGTCAGCTGTGAGTTGGTTTCTTGATAGTATTTGGCAGCAATGACAACAGCAGGCCCTTTCACTTGTTCGGAGAATTCATATGCACTGTTTTTATGAGCTTAACCACTTTCTACTTGTTATTCTAGGCTTATTGGAGACATTTTCTTCACAAAATACACTGAGGTCAAGATATATACAGTGAAGTATTTCTGAAAGAACACAAGGGAAGGAATGAAGGGTTTTAAAAATAAGGGGATAAGCCCCTAATTTTCTTTCATTAATGAAGAGCATTAGATAGGCAATTGTTCAAGCCTGCTTCTTGTTAGATGCAATCTGCTTCACTCTGCTACTCTGACGCATAAACCTTATTGCTGTGGAGTTAAGGTTGACTCATAGTAGACCTCCCAGAAGATTTTCTAAGGTTGTAAATCTCACTAGAGGAAATAGCTTATCTCTCCCATGGAGCAGCTGTGGAATCAAACTGAATGCCTTTAGGTTATCTCAGTTACAGGTTGGTTACGTCATCAGAGCTTCTTACCCCAGTTCAGCGAGTACAGCAGATGGAACATGTCTAATATTCTGTTATCCTCACAATCTCAATTGCTGTCACCTGAAACTTGTGCCAATAAGTAATAAGAAAATTGGAAGATTGTCTGATTCCCATTGACCATTTGGTAAATAGTTGTAATTCTTCTCACAGGTAGACCATAACCCTATGATGTAGGCGTAAACCCTCAGACAGTTAAATGGTAAGATAAAATCACATGAAATGAGAGGCTGCCAGAATTCCATGAATTGTCCATCAAAGCTGTGTATAAAGCAGATGTAGATCGATGGAGTTTGGAACAGAACATAAAATAGTACTTGGTATATGTCCTTCTTTGCAGCAGAAAGATACAGTCTTGCCACATATTGAGTCAACTGTTGGCTCTTGTTACTCTGAGATAAAAAAAATACACATTCTTTTTTAAAAGAGTCTTAAGATATAAGGTTAAGTGAAGTAAATTGTTGTCTCATGTGTAATTACGTGTCCCAAAGTAAAAAAATTATCTTTGTCAACTCCCTTCTCTACCACCTAGTGCACATTCTTGATCAGTATTTCCATATGCTCGATAAGTGATCTTGACATATGTCCATGAGGGGGCATAGCCTTGCTTATCTACTCTTGTCAGGCGGTGGTGACTCCAATTATCCATTTACTGTTATCAACAGACTTTGAAAGTACTAGTGAGTGTCCCATGTTCTAAACATAATACTCTCTGTCCCATTTTAAAGCATCAATCCTTTATCTTCATGATAACTAGGGATAATTGTACCTAATTACTTGTAAAATGAATTGTTCTTGTCATGTACCATTGAGTCAGATCAATTCAAAACTGACCCTCCAGATTTTCAAAGGTGGTAAATCGCATAGGAGATTACTCGGCTTTCTCCCTTAGAGCATCTGGTGGATCTGAGCTGTCTGTCTTTAGGTTGTCAGAGCAACTTCTTACTAGGCCACCAGAGCACTATACATAGTGACTAGAATGCATCAATAGTGTTGCACTAGTTTTACTGAGAAAATTTATTTTTGCTTGTCCTGTGTAGGTTGTAACTGGCACAGAAAATAGGCAAAAGGGCTACATTTTGGCTTAATATATAACAATTTACAGTAACCACTAGCTTCCACCACTCTGCCTAATTTTTCTAACACCAAACCATTAAAATAAGTATGTATGTGATAGTTCTAACCCATATATTTTCATTCATTTTTTAATCCAAAAGTCAAAGCAAATCTTCTGCCATCTAATTATGTTGTTGTTGTTGTTATGTACTGTCAAGTTACCTGTGACCCAAAGCAACCCTGTGCACTGCAGCTCTGAACCTTGTCCTATCCTGAGCCAGTCTCACTAATTCCAACACACCAACCCTCATTGTTACAGTTACTGTATCAATCCATCTCATATGAGGTCTTCCTCTCCTGCGCTGTTCCTCCATTTTTCTAAGCATGATGTCCTTCTCCAAAGACTGGTCTCTCCTGCCCACATGCCCTAAGTATATGATACAGCTTCAAAATCCTAGCCTCCAAGGAGAAAATTTGTTTCATCCTCTCCAAGGCAGACCTATTTGTTTTCTTGGCAGTTCATGGTATGTTCAAGACTCTTCTCCAGCACCACAGTTTGAAGGCATACATTTTCTTCTGTCATCCTTCATCATCATCCAGCTCTCTGATGCACAGCAAGTAATTGCAAAGGTCATGGCCTGGATCTGGTGCACCTTAGTCTCTAGACTAACGTTAGTTGCTTTGACTCATGTTTATCTTCTATCGTATTTCTGAGGATAAAACTCTTAACAGAAAGAGAATGCCTCATCTTTCTCCCATGGAGTTCGAATTGCTAACATTTCAATTAGCCATCTAACATATAATACATTATATTATAAGCTCTTACTGAGGTTTTAGCAACTATAAGTTGTTGCTGTGATTTATCTATTTGTCCAGGAATGAAAGCAAGTATTAGAAGCTTCAACTTAGTCCTTTCAATAAGTTTTTTATTCGCTTGGTCATTTATTGTTTAATAACTTTTACTTATTAAAGCAGTCACCGTTGTAGCTGTTGTGTACCATTGAGTCAGAACCAACCTGTAGTTGATTCTCCAGTGGGTTTTCAGAGGCAGTAAATCATATGGGAGGAGATTGTCCATCCTTCTCCCATGGAGCAGCTGGTTGATTCAAACTAAGTGCTTTCAGAATTGCAGAACAGCGTCTTGCCACTAGGCCACCAAGCCACCAGGTATATTAATTTCATTTATAAAATCAAAGGATGAGGGAATTCCTACAGAGTAAAACTATGTCCATCGTAAAGCCGCTGTGGTATAGCTTTGGTCCAAGACCAATTTTCCCCAGATAATATCATAGTGACCTAAGTAACATTTTGAATTTCGTGGTTCAATTTCCCCTCAAAAATTTCACACATATCTCTAGAATAATGTAAATATTATTCTTTCTGCCATAGCTATATTTTTATTACTAGTGGCTCATTAAAAGCTTGATAGATAATCTTTAAAAGGAAGAAACCTTATAAATAAATATTTATAGGAGACTCTCAATGAGAAGGATTGACTTGGTGACTGGAGTAATGTGGGTATGTGTATAAGAGACAATAAGGTTTACTCAGCACAGAGCAGGGTTCAGAGCGCTGTACATAGGGTTGCTATGAGTCACAAGCAACTAAAGTGCACATAACAACAATAGTAACACAAAGACTCCCATCAGAGTAATTAAAGTTATCAACATAACGCCACTGAACACAAAGTTGGAGATATACTCTATTGACTTTAAGAAGCTTATACAAGATAACTTGAGAATAATATTGGCCATAGATTCATTTGAAAGAAAAAAACCAGATATTGATTCATCTGAAGAGTTCTGAACTATTCTAGATAGTGTTCATTTCAAGAGCAGATGAATTTAGGTGGGCTAAAGATATGTGGTCAGGGAATTCTGAAGGCTTAGTGGTAAGAGGTTACGCTGCCAACTCAAAGGAACGCAGTTCAAATTCACCAGCTGCACCACAGGAGAAATTCTGATAACCCTCTGGAAAGTCAGCTTTGGGACAATTATTACTTGACTGTCACACAACACACCAACAAAGACATATGAGGTACAGTATCAACAACAATTTACAAGAATTAAATAAGATTAAAATTAAATAAGAGTATACTCTATCTTGCAAGAACAGTTAGTTGGTGTGTAGTAGACGCAATCATTAACATCATCATCATGATTATTGCTACTATCAGTATTTAATAATTTAACTAGCTTTTAAGCTATACAATACAGAGCAAAAATGCACACTTTCTCCATCTCTATGCCTACAGGTATGTTTAATCCAATGTTTAGTACAGAATAACTCCTTAGTTACATGAATTAGAGACCATCTAAATAATATATTGAACTGGGGATATTATAGCTAATATCAGATGGATCTTGGCTGAAAGCAGAGAGTACCAGAGGAATGTCTATCTGTGTTTCATTGACTACGCAAAGGCATTTGACTGTGTGGATCACAGCAAACTGTGGCTGATTCTCAGAAGAATGGGAATCCAAGAACACTTGACCATGCTTATGTGAAACCTATACTAAGAAACACTGCATGCATGGTTCAAAATTGGGAAGGTTCAAAAAGGTGTGCATCAAGGATATGTCCTATCTCCATATCTCTTCAATCTATGGGGAAAAGATTATCTGGGAGTCTGAGCTCTATGAGGAAAAGTGTGGTATCAGGATTGGAGGTAGACTCATCAACAATCTACATTATGCAGATGACACAGCACACACACACATATGAATTAGATACCATCTAAATAATAAATTGAACGCATAGAATATTAATGACTAAAGACCAGACAAGATATGGGATGGCATCATGGATATAATACAGGAATATAACAAATAGTCATTTTCAAAGAGGAGGAAAGAAAAAAAAATAAGTATCAAAAGAGACTCAGAAACTGTTGGATGAAGAAGAACTAATGTGAATTCAAGAAATTATGGACATTTAAAGCTATTGTAATGCAAATAGACAAAATGACAAAGTAGAGAGAAATTATGTATGCTCACATAAACCTAGGTACACACAGCAAAGTGAGCTGTGTGTAAATTTATACTGTAAACACTTGTAATGTTTTATCTCTTTAATGTACCCATTTTTCACAAATAGTCACTTAGTGTTTGCTTTATGTCCTGCATTGGAGAAAAGTAGGGGTTAAAAGAGCAAGCAACATCATCACCTCATTCTTGGCTGCTGCTCTGCTCCTTGATGGAACCTTTATTTAGTGTCAGCAAAGGAACCTGGCATTTATCAGGGTGTGTGCTTCACTCTGCTCTGCTCTGCTCTGCTCTGCTCTCCTCTGCTGACAGGGTAGATTCAATGCATGTTATCCCCACTGTGCTGAGATCTTTTAAACGGTTCCTTCCCTCTTCTCCTTCATCCCTTTTTCTTACCTTTCCTCCATTCCTTCAATTGTTTTCCCTTGTTTTGAGTCCTGCTTTGCAATCTTTTCTTAGCCATGTGACATAGGACAAATTTACTAATGTGTCTGTTTCAGCGTTTGATTTCAGCATCCAGCCACAAAATTCTGGAATCCACCAGATTTTTGCTGAGGTGTAACTAAGTTCTTTTGTGCTATCATTACAGAATCATTGCTATTCTACTTTGCATGACTTAACTTGCATTTCCTTTTAAAAACAGAGCCCAAGAGAAGGGGTTTCAAGCATGTGGTTTATTTGAGAAAATGACTGAGTACATGAGTTGAAGGACTGGGAAAATTAAATAGGAAACAAAGAAAAACTACAATATTGGAGGCTTTGAGAATTGTGAGATATAGAAAGAGCGTAAGTAGCCAATCTAAGGGTTCACCGCTGGGCTGATCACTACTATTGCCACCTAGAGGGCAATCATTTTACTAATGCTCCAGGAACTGTTTGCAGTGTGCTTCTAAATTGTCTGTCCAGAGACTTAGAAAAAGTAATATTTACCCTCCTTTTTTTGCCCCATTGATGGAGAGTTGCCTTGGGAAGTGTTAACACCCTCACACTTCTTAGTTTATACAGGCACCAGAACAGATGATCAGGCTCCTTTGTTGACCTCATGAAGGAGGCACATAATCTCTAGAAGAATCAGTAATAGAACACAGTGAAATTCAGACCAGGCTCTATTAGGTTACAGCTGAGAACAGCTTGTTGTTATAGCAAGTCAAAATGGGGAAAAATAAGAAGGGTTAAGAATTATTTCCAACGTCTTCCTCAAAATTGTATAAGACCTAATATCACAGTTGTTTTATTTATCAAATAATCTTCACCAAGACAGTATATATGCTGGAACTAAACATGACTATGTGAATAACTCCATTTCCATAAGTACATTGGCTTCTTGTTGGAGTAGATAATTGCATTTCCAGTTCCTACCTAGGTTCACTATAATTCTGACAGCCATTATTAAAACACCACAATATGCCAGACACTATTGTATCAGGTACTTTAAAGGAGTCTTAGTTGCTCAATAATAGAATCCCAGTAATAAAGTGAAACTATTCTGTTGGACTATTGAGCAAATAATCATCAAGTGAAACCCACCAGCTATTCTGGGGGGAATGTGAGAGAGTCTGTATTCAAACGTGTTTACAGCCTCAGAAACCCTATGGGGACATTCTAGTCTATCCTGTAGGGTCACAATGAGTTGGAACTGACTCTGCGGAAGTGGCAATTGATGAGTGACTCATGAGAATCCCAGTGGCTGGCAACAAAAAGATTGGCTTCAATCAAACCCTGTCAGCCTCTTTGTGGCAGAAGATCTGAAAGTCTGTTTCACTAAGGAGTTACAGTTTTAGATCACCTATAGGACTGCTCTTCTCTGTCTTATAGGATTACTAGGGCCCTATGGAATGAACACTATGGGAGTGAGAGTGGGTTTAGTTTGATTTGGTTTAGTGGCTCAATGGTAAACCCACCCAGGAGCCATTTGGGAAAAAGACCTGGTTATCTGCTCACATGATTTAAAGCAGCCTAGAAAAACCCAAGAAAAAGAGAGTGACTTTAGAGAATTCACATAACAAATTGAAATCCAGATATATATCTCTAAGTGATTGCTTGCCAAAACTGAGGAGGACCTGAAGTGCTTGCTGCAGATCAAGGACTGGAGTCTTCAATATGGATTGAAGCTCAACATCAAGAAAACAAAGATTCTCACCACTGGGCCAATTGGCAGCATCAATATGGGTGGTGAAGAGATTGAGAGAGTTAACAGTTTTAGTTTACTTGGTTCCACAGTCAACGCTCTTGGCAACAGCAGCCAGGAAGTCAAGAGACGACTTGAATTGGGAAAGTCAGCTGTGAGGGACCTCTCAAGAGTACTGAAGAGCAACGACATCAGGCTGGAGACTAAGGTCCACCTGATCCAGGCTATGGTCTTTGCAATTCCGCGCTATGCATCCGAGAGTTGAACAGTGAATAAGGATGATAGAAAGAATTGATGGCTTAGAGCTGTGGTGCTGGAGAAGAGTGTTGAATATACCATGGACTGCTAGGAGAACAAATAGGTTGGTCCTGGTGAGGGTGAAGCCAGAATGCTCTTTGGAGTCAAAGATTCTGAAGCTTCATCAGTTATATTTTGGGCATGTTGCAAGGAGGGGCTGGTCCTTGGAGAGGGACATCATGCTTGGGAGAGTGGAGGGATGGTGCAGAAGAGGAAGACCCTTGATGAGATGGATTGATTCTGTGAGTGGAGGGGTGGGAATAAGTGTGTTTGAGACGGCGAGCTTGGCACCGGATAGAATGGTGTTTAGGGCTCTTTGCATAGGGTTGTTATGAGTCACAAGCAACTCGATGGAACATAACAACAACAACAAGAAGTGACTAGCAGTTTCCAGATGCTGAAACTATCTCAATGGCTTTGCTTCGAATTGGGTGTATGCCTCAGATATGAGTCTTTGTTGTTTTGTTTTTTTTTCTTTATATGCAGATGAGTAATCAATTTTGTTAGCAGCATTTCTTGAAGAGACTATCTCTTGATCCTTTCTCAAGTTTCAGTTCTTTGTCAAAGATCAGTTGTTCATAACTGGAATAATACGGTCCTGGGTTCTCTATTCTGTTCTATGGGTCTATGTATTTGAATTATACAGATACCAGGTTATTTGACTATTGTGACTTTGTGTTGGGTTTTCAGTAAGACCTTCATTATTCTTCTTTAGTACTGGTTTGCTCATTCAGTGTCTGTTTCTTTTCCATATAAATTTGTGATTAGTTTCTCAATCTCTTTAAAGAGTGATGAAGGGATTTAAATTAGGATTGTATTAAATCTGTAATCCTCTTAGTAAGCAGATTGGGAAAGGGTAAGGAAATAGAAAAGTTCCAATGGGGACTTGAAAGGATGGTGCAATTACAGGCATAGATCAATGCTATTTGATCATATGAGATACAGTGTATATGAATGATCATATGAAAAACAATGTAAATGAATGATTGAATGTAACACAATATATATGAATGAAATAAAATATAAATTATTGGATAAAATACAATTTAAAAAAAACAATAAAATGTTGGCCTTTTCATCAGTGTGAAATCATATATTCCATTAACGTAGGTCTCTTTTGGTTTCCTCAGGATCCTCAGGGTCTCTGCCATCCTTGAGCTCATTGTGACAGCCATTGTGTTCATCCAGCACATTGAAGGCTGCTTCTCTTTTGCTGACCCTTCACTTTGACAATGGTTAAGGACCAGACAAGGTTCTGATCTGTTGTTCAAATGGTCTTAATGAGTTGTAGTCCGCTCAGTGGTACTTAGCAAACAAAAAACAAAACTCTTGGTCTTAGGAACAATATTTTATAGTTTTCTTTATATAGATCTTTTATTGTATTTTATCAGATTTATTCCTAAGTGTTTTATCTTTTGAATGTCTCATTATTTTCCTGATTTCCTTTTCCGAGCTCCTTTTGTTACTTTGTTATTATAATGGAAACTGACTGTTCCTGTCTGTTTCTTTCTACTATAAATTACACCCCCACTACTTTACTGAATCATGAAGTACATCCATTATGTCTCTTGTTGAGTATCTAGAAATAGATATAGATATGGGACACAGTTAAAGAGGTTTTTTGTTGTAGTTTTTTTGTATTTTTGTTTGTTTGTGGTGTTTTGGGATTTTTATTTGTTTGTTTGGTTGGTTGGTTTTGTATTTTATTCTAGATATTTGGAGTAGAGCTGACTTAGAACAGCTCTAAGATAAAGTTTGTTTGATGATTGAGAAAACCAGGACTTCTTGCATTTGTGCTACTGAACTGAACTAGAACTTTCACTCATTGAGGAATTGTGCTTTGTTAATCTGGCTTGAGACTGCTGTACTAAACTTACACTTGCACTGTGAGATATTCTTTGCATCCTCCACTCTTCAATAATGTGGAAATTATTGAATAATGCCAATAATATCATATGTAAGCAGAGTACTGCAAACAAAAATTACTAGAACAGTACATAGACAGAGAGCTGCTAGATGTTCAAGCTGTATTTAAAAGAGGCCACAGCACCAGAGACATTAAAACACACACACACACACACAAAACCACCCATCAGTAACAAAGGAAATGATAAGAACATTCATAAACAAATTGAATTCAACAATTAGCAGCATCTCAAACAGAAACAAAGCCAGAGTAAAATGATAACAAAGAAATCAGAGCTAACAATAGTTACACAGTAAATAAATAGATTAAATGCACCAGGCAGGGGATGAGTAGGATGAGTACTTGAATGAATAAAAGCCATGGACCCTAAACCTGCTATCTGTAACACACAATGTAGACACAAAGAGAACAATAGACCAAAAATAATCAAAGATTATAAAAATATAAATAATGACTAAGAATTCTTAGGTGCTATCGAGTTGAGTATAACTCATACCAACTCTAAAAACAACAGACCTGAGCTCTTTTCTGTCCTGTGCCATCCTCATACTTCCTGACACACAAGGAGCCCAATGAGTCAGTCACTATGCCAATCCACTTGGTCAAGGGTCTGCCTTTCCTTCCCAGCCCTTCACCCCTCCAAGCATCATGTCCTTCTCTACGGAATAGCTTCTTCTAGCAACATGACCAAAGCATGTGAGGCAAAGCCTCATCATCCTTGCCTCCAAAGAGCACTTTGGCTGCACCCTCTCTAAGACATATTTGTTTCTTATTTTGGCCATCCATAGGATGTTAAGTGCCATCATTACTCCTCAATAATTTGGAGAAGTCCCTAAGTGCAGAGTTTTCTAGTACTATGCATCTCCTGACTTCCTGACTGCTAGTACCGAGAGTGTTTGATTTTGGATCCAAGTCATATGACGTTTTTGACAGTTTCAGACACTTATCCATCAATCATAATGTTGCCTATTGGTCCAGTGGTAAGGATATTTGTTTTCTTGACATGGAGATGCAATTCATATTGAAGGCTGCATTCTTTGTTCTTCTGCAACAAGTGTTCCAAGTCATCATGAACCTCCCATGATGAACCTTCCTCCAATCCTGATGCCACAGTCCTGTTCATAGAATCCAACTTCTCAAATATTTTGTTCAGCATACAGCTTGAATAGGTATGGAGGAAGAATGCAACCTTGACACACTCTTTAATTTTAAATGAAAAAAAAAAATTAAGACTAACAGTAGTAATTTCTGCTAAAGTAAATTTAAAGCAAAAACTAGCATTAAAAAATAAGAAATAACATTATATGATAAGTAAAAGGTTATATGAGTAAGAAACTTAACAAAGATACAGAAGAACTAAACAAAACAGTTAACCAACTTGAATGGATTCACATATATAGAACATTCTACACAATAACAGCAAAATATACATCCTTTTTCAGGAAACATGGAACATCATCAAGAATAGATTATATGTCAAACCAAAGAACTCCTATATAAATTTATTTAAAACATTAAAATACCACAAGGCCAATTATTCTACCACCTATGAAAGTAAAAAAACAAGGAAACAACAGGAAGAGCAATGAGGGGGTGATATAAAAAATACAAAGAAACTAAATAACACCCTGCTTTAAAGCCACTGAAAAATACAAGTTAAAAATTAGACAAAATAAAACAGAAATTCTTGAATCAAATAAAAAGAAAAATAAAACCACCAAAATGGAGTTTCTGCTGACCTAGATAGTAGTCACAAGCAGAATCCCTAGTCAAGTAGAAGTTTATAGCAGCCCAGAGAGTGGCTGAGGGTAAGACATCCATACAGGCACAGAGTTTCTAACAACCCAGAGGTGGCCAGGAAAAGAGACCTGGTCAGAGACAAAGTTTCTGCCAACGTATTTGATGACTAGAGGCAGAAACCTTAACATGTGACACAATCTTTACGGATTATGAGACAATTGGAGATTCAGTGGCTTTTAATTAAGTTAAAGAGGTAGTCAGAAGCAGGGCCTCCTGTCAGGAACTTTTCTTGTCCTACCTCAAGTAGTTGTTCTGAGTTGTAGGGAGCATAACACTGTCAGGACAGTTTCTCCTAGCCCAGGTGTGGATATTTTTCCAAAGATCAAAGAATACAAAGCCAGGAAAGTGACACCAGGTGAAGAATCTATAAAGGATAGCTAACTCTCCCAGAACAAAGAGATAGAAGGCACATATACTTCCAAAGGTTGGAGTGATGTTTCCTATTGTTTACTCTGCTGAGATTAGTAGCAGGCCAGGTATAAGAATGACCTGTGGAGATTGTTGAAACTGAGATTTTAGAACGGCATCTGAGATGGAAGTGTATGGAGCTGCATTTTAAAAAAAAATCTTCAGGCAATTCTAATATAGGTTATCAGTGGAAACTACTTTAGTAAATATTTATTTAGTGTGCTTGACATTAAGAATATTTTTAGTTGCTTTTTGCATCCATATTTTAACATACATAATAGATATTAAATAGTGGAAAAAAAGGAATGATAACCTAATTACAAAATGGGCAAAAGACGTGGAAAGACTTTTCATAGAGAAAGATATTTCGAATGATCAACAGACACAGGACGAAATGCTCAAAATCAATGGCAATAAGAGAGATGCAAATCAAAACCAGTAGCAGTGGCAAAGTTTAATAGGACAGCAAGTAATAAACGCTACAGAGGATGTGGTGAGATAGGAACTCTTATACATTGTTGATGGGATTATACAATGGTACAACCACTCTGGAAGGCAGAGAAAAGTGCAACAATGGATGAATGGAAATCCAAAATATGTAAATTAGCATTAAAATTAATAATTACAATAATAAAGAAGAGGGCAGTTTTCCCTATCCAATCAAGTTTAAATTGAAAAGTTTAGCAGCCAAGGTGGAACCTCACCACCATCAAAGAAAAAGAAGAGAGTGTGGCATACATCTTTTGGGTCAGAGATTCCAGCACCAGTCAGACCTGGATCTACATGAAAGCAGAAGCATCCTCATTAGAGGACCAGAGACCAATGTCAGACAGAGCAGGCTTGAGACTGCTGCTCCATGTAACCACAGTCAAGGACCTTCATCAAGCTTGCTAGAGGACTGAGGGAAGACACCATAATTGGCAGAATCAAAGCACATTTTCATTTACTGACCTAAGCCATGAGGCTGAAGTTCAAAGGGCTTACAAGCATTCTTGAAATGCTGTCCAGACTAAGAAATTTTATCCTGTTGCCAACATAAATTGTAACCTGTTAACTTCCCTTAAAACCCCAAAACTTTGACTATTAGTTTAGGGGATCTATGTGCCATTATAATGTATTCCAGACCCTGTGGTAACACCCTTGCCACCAATAGTAAAGAAACAATAAGGTGTATTACAGCAGATAAATCTGCTGTTAAATACCTCTCCAAGATGTTAAGGAGCCATGGTGCCAGTTTAAAGACCAATGTGCATCTGGCTTAAGCCAGGGCCTTTTCAATTGTTATGCATCTAAGTGTTGGACAATGACTAAAGATGACAGAAGAATCTATGCCTTGGAGTGGAGTTGTGGTGTTGGAGAAGCATACTGAATATATCACGGACAGCCAAAAGAACAAATAAGTATGTCTTGGAGAAAGTGCAACCAGGGAGCTCCTTTAAGGCAAAAATTTTGAAGCTTTGTCTCACGTTCTTTGGGCATATTGTTAGAAGGGGTCAGTTCTTGGAAAAAAACACCATGCTTGGAAAAGTAGCGAATCAGCAAAAGAGAGAAAAACCCACAGTAAGAAAGATCGACACAGTGACTGTGAAATTACTAGCAGTTTGGCGTGGCCATCCTCATGCCACCTACACTTTGTATACCTTTTATTTGTCTCTCTCTTCATAAGTGAAACCTAGATATAAAATCAATATTCCAGGTTTGACTAGCCTAAATCAATTGTCTTTGAATCCAGTCTGAGTCATAGTAATCTCATACATGTCAAAATTGAGGATTATTCTTTTTCAGGTAATCTCTTTTATGAGGTACTTGCGAATGAATTCAAACTTTCAACCTGCAATCCAGCACATATACCATTCATCTCACTGTCATAGGATTTCTGGAGCTTTGCAAGTAGTTAATACACTCTTGTGCATTATCATATGACAGGATATGTCTTAAAATACAATCCTAGTGATCTACTAAGGAAAATTCTGTCACTTTTAACTCTACAAAGCAAGCACTTTCCACTCAGACACACATAGATCTACCACAAGTTTGTATCTACGTAACAGGAAGTGATAGGAATCTAATAAATACCTGTCTTTACAATCCTTCTTTCATTACAAAAGCCTAAAAAAAATTATGAGTATAAATGCATGCTTCATTATGTAAGCATGTGTCTCTCATGTGTGAGTGTCTGTATGTGTGTGTACATGTATTTGTTTGAAAAGAAAATAAAGGTCCATGAGCTTTGTACAAAGAATATAAAACAAAGAATCACTTTCATGTGATTCCTGAGTCAAGCAGGCACAATAACTACATGTGATATTATGTTTGACATAAGACATGACCCAACAGGGGAGAGGAATATGCTTCAGCAGTTAGATGATTATGTTAATACATACTGGGATTTATTAGTATGTTTGTCTTATTCAAGGATGAATTTGATGTGATCGCTGCTTCTACTTCAGTGCTAGGTAATAGAGACTGAAATGTATTCCTCAGAAGATTCTCCGGGAATAGCCACTTGGGATTGACAGAGAGAGTCACTGGGTGTCACTGTTGAGTCACACAAATACAACTATCTGCTTACTTCTAAAAATCTGTCTTAAAGAGCTTGGAAGCAGGAAGATTAGGGTGGCTGCCTTCCCCTTCTCATCTGCATATTTTCATTTGGGTCAAGACAGATCATCCTTCTGCCTGCTTCCCCTCTGAAAAGTCACATGTGCCCATGTCAGTGCAAGCTTTGACTGCCTCAGCTACTGCTTAATGAGATGATCTGTCCTTGATCTGCCTGGTGGTGCTATGATAGGGGTCTGCTTTTATGCATCCGTGCATTAAGTGGTCCCCCTACTGATATTGAAAGGAGGTCACCCCCTGCACTCAGGACTCACTGAGCCTTGCAACTCTCATCACAGCAAATAAATCCTTTCATTCCACAGGTAGGGATTGTTCCGGATTCCAGTACTATAATTCTAGTCTTAGTAGAATCAGTGACACATTTCAGTTCTTTACGTGAGGACTGGTTGTGACAGAAGTAAAAGCAGGTGCAGCATCTAGTACTTTACAAGGCAAGAAAAGCAATGGACCAAGGAAGAAGAAGGCCAAGCATGATGAAGGGGGTACTAGTGAATTTCCGTCCAAATGTTGATCATCTTATTAATCTGGCGTGATCATGTCATAGTCAGGAACATTTCCACCATGTGCATTTTTTTCTTGGAAAGTTAACTATTAATTATCTTTATTGATGATAGGGTCCCTATGAATCATAGTCAACTCCAAGGCACCACCACCACCACTAATGCAAATATAAAAACTCCACGCAACAAGGATTGATTTCTAGATATCTTAGGAGAGTTCCAGGAGTCAATATGTTTACAGAGTCCACTTGAAACTGCATATCCTAAGAACATTCCAGGATCATCATATAAACACACTTTCTCAAAGTAGTTCACCACATGTATATTATTTTATTTTTGTTTCTTTTGGCATTCAACATTGAATTGCAGCAAAAGGCATCTTTCCAAAATGCCAATTTTGAGTCCTCCATTTTCCCATCTTAAACTTCTCAGTGGATAATTGCCACATGTATGTCAAGTTCCGACTCATCATATTACTATTTAAGTCTAACTTCACTGCCTCTCTTATCCCAAGACAACGAGATAGGTTTCTACTTCCACACTGTGTCGCCATACATTACATCAATCATTTTACATTTGGATATTCACTGAAATTACCTGAGAGGCACTGATGTTTAAATCTTAACCCAAAGAATTCTGTTTCAATGAGAGTGGAAAGGACTCAGGTACAAGTTTTATTATGGTGTTTTCATTTCTCTGTCTTGTTTTTGTTGTTTTCAAAGTGGCTCAAATGACTCTAAGGGGCAGAAAAATTCAGAATCACTATTCTTTGCAAAGAAGGAAGTCTAATGGTGCATTGTGTACATGGTATGCTGCTAACCAAAAGGTTAGCAGTTCAAATCTGCTAGTTTCTCTTAGGGAGACAGATGGGCCACTCCTCCCCTTATAATTTACAACGTTGGAGACATGATAGAGGCTTACTATGTGTCAGAATTGATTCATTGGCATTGAATTTTAGTCTGAGCTCAGGTGATGAAGCGTGTTACATGTTAGACTGCTATCCAGAAGTTTGGTGGTTCAAATACACCAACTACTCCTCACAATAAAGACCAGCAGTCCAGTCTCACAAAAGTGTATAACCCTCAGAGATATAGGTGTCCCCAAAGAAGAGGACGTAATAAGTGGCAGTGATTTTGGAGTTTGAGAGTTTTATTGTGTAAGGAATCTTATGGTGTTAAAGTGCTGATCTGATTAAAGCACCTAGCTACTAAACAAAAAGTTGACAGTTCAAATGTCCACAGCTTCATAAGGAAGAAAAGATGCATCAGCCTGTTTTTGCAAAGATCTACAGCTTTGGAAACCTTATTAGGTAGCTCTATTCTATTCTACAGTATCGATATGAGTTGGAATTGACATGATGGCAGTGATAGTCTGTGGTAATGAGGCAGTGGCTATTGAGCAGTAGAATTACTATCGTCCACGTCTAAGACCCAGGTTCAGTCCTTGGTCAACGTTCTTAATGAGATGCCACTACTTGTCAGTATATGAAAGCTTCTGTGTTGCCATGATTCCAAACAGGTTTCAGAGGAGACTGCAGAGCTCCTCAGAAGCCTGAGGGTTGCTTTTGAATATCAGCCAATGAACGCCTTGTGCATCACTATGGTTTGATCCACAACAGATGGCGGGGTTGATACAGAACAGAACCAAGTAGCATTTTGTTCTTTTGTGCATGGGATACTCATTCAAAGAACGAATGGCAGCTGGCAGCAATAATTCCACGATAACCTCGCTTCTTAAAACATACTTCTTCAGGATCATCCTTTGACAAGCTTGTTTGTACTAATCTTTCTGAACTCAGTATGCTCCTCAGCTCTTTGTCTCCTTGATGAAACCTCTTCTGAGCATCTTTCCAACTGTCACTCACTTGTTATTCCTGTTATGTACGACTGAGTCATATCTTAGAATAATGGATGTGGGCCATCTCTTCCCACAAGATTCACTGTTTCTGAAAACCCAACAGAAGATCATGAGAAGTTGTGTGTCAGTCCCAATTTGACAGTATACGCCATTGGATACTGTATCAAAATGTGTATATGTCAATTTGACTCTATACTATAAGCTTGTGATACAGAAGCAAAATAAACATATTTGTTATATTCTATACTAGCACATAGTGCAAAGGAATAATCTCCATTTTACCAATAAGGGAACTGAGGTTTACTGATCTTAAGCAGATGATTGAGTCAGTATCTGAACCCCAGTCTATCTGATTCCTCTTTTAGTCAGTACAATGATGGTCACCAAAATTAGAAAGAGGATAAAGATTTAACTTGATTTTTCCAATGAAGTGTGTGTGTAATTGATCTTGATTACTAGATGTTTTATTAGTTCATTTGATGCTTCATACTATTTCACTTAAACAACAGTTTTATAGTTATTATCACTCATAATTAATTGATAAGAAATTCAAGTCTTAGAAAGAAGTAAAGTATTTCAGGAAAGGACATATTTTGAGGAAGTGGCAAATTCTAGATGAAATTCTATGACCGCTGGGCTTCATTCACTGTTACAATTACCTTGTGATAGAAGAGAAAGAAGAAAGAAGGAGAGAAATCATGAGACAGAGAGAGAGAGAACTGGCTTTAACACAGATCAGATACATAAATTACTTTGGTTCTTGGACTTTCTTTGATTTGATGAGAACAAAGTACCTTAACAACAGCTTTCTCAGTTTCTGTTTCTCAAACCCTTAACACTTTTCCTCGAAAGATCTCGGTTACAAAAAAAGGAAAATGACTTCTCTTTCAAAGAGATAGTTATTCTGAGCAGCCAACGGTATCTGAAGTGTAACCAAATATTTGTATTATTGTGCCCTTGTAATCTCTTTCTCTACACAATTAATGCAAAATGGTAAAACTCAGATTTCTTGATTCTTTTTTTCCCCCCTTTAAGATGGGCACAATAGAACCAGAGAAGACTTGGCAAAAGTTACACTGTAGAATTGCTAATATATAGCACTACTAGATCTCTGATCTCCCCAGCCCCAGCCCACTGTCCTTTATTTTCTATTGACTCGGGAATTAAAGGGTAATTAGTAGGGCTATTGTTAAACATGATGAATATTTTAAAATCTGCCAGTAGATGCTTCAGTGTAAAGTACTCTAAATACCAAACACAAGGTATCTTTACTGCCTATTGCTACCACATAACAAGGCCATTTACTCTGTGGGATCTTGGTAATACCGGTAAGTAGGAACAAACAGAGGTAAGATGTAGATTCCTTTCCTCCACTAATGTGAACAGATGGCTTAAAATGGGACATAGATACTAGCTGCAAAGAAATGTGAACTTCTGTCTTCCTGCTGAGGACAGACAATATCCTTAAAGGAAGAGCAAAGGAGGCATCTGCCAATTCAGTAGCTGAGCCCTAAATGAAGAGTAAGGACCTGTTTAAGCTGTAGAAAGAATGTCAGCTTGAGATTCAAGTTACTTCTAGGGCTCCAGGGACTAGAACGTGAGGGATACTAATTAAAACGTCTATACCTCAGGTCATCTATACATAAAATAAGAGTTACGACATTTTCCAAGTATATTCGGCACTTGCATAAGTAGTGGTCATGGTTTCTTTAATGCATTACCTGTCTTCTTCCTCTGATAACCAAGAATGTTTTTCTGTGGTATTTAAGAATGTTGTCTTTCTAGAAATCTTTCACCAATTTTCCAAATTGGAGATTTATTTTCCTCTTTTACCTTCCTGTCCTGTATGCACTTATTTGCCTATAGCCTTTATTTTATAGGACCTTTGCTTGTGATTGTCTATACATACACCTGGTCCTCTAAATCGTAAAGTCCTCCTGGGCAAGATCTATATTTCTTTGACAACTGAACCTCACAGTTTGCTTTGCATAGAGTACTTCCCTCCTTAGTAAGCATTGGTTGGCTCGAGGTAAACTGTGAGCCTGGATATGCTTTCTCTGTGCTCCCTTGGACACTAAGTCTATATATTATATATATCTATCTCTATCTATATCTCTATTATCTCTATCTATATATATTAAATATATCTCCTGTTTGTGGGTTACTTGAGGGAATTGCTAAGTCTCCTGGTCTTCCTGGAAACTTACAGAAGAGAACTCAAGTATGAATTTTCTAGGCTACTACCAAAACAGTGAACAATGTACTTCGGAATTGCAGGTGGCCTATTGACCATTGAGAAATGGCAGCAGATGTGGGGAGGGGGTTAAGAATAACAAAGCATTTCTTTAAAGCTTGTATTAATCCTTACCTCCTCACAGCATCCTGAAATCTTCTGGTATACTTTCTGATGATTCTGTCTTCATAGAACCCTCTCCTTTCTGTGACTCATTCAAAACATATGACTCATACTCGGAGCACTTAAGTGTAGTCACAAGGAAATGCAGCAAAATGCGTCTGTAATCTAACATGATGAGCTCCACCTCCCTCTGTGACCTTGAGCCATTATTTTTCCCCTTTCTGAGCCTGTTTTCTGTGCTGTAAAATGGGAGGAGAAAGCTGCTATTTACTGAACATCTGCTTGGTATTTTAACTGAAGTAATTAATTGAGGACATTGGAATTTCAAAGAACTTCAACAGCTTATGAGTTGGAATCAACTTACAGCTGACTCCTCAGTGGGCTTATACATCTGTAAATCCCTCAAGAGAAGATGGTCCATCTTCCCTTGTGGAGTTACCTGTAGATTCAAATCAACAGAGAGACTCATCCTTTGGGTTTACAGTGCAACTTCTTATGAACTATGCCTCCAGAGTTCTCTTACATAAATGCATATGAGAGCCCCTGGTGGTGAAGTACATTGTGTTGTGCTTCTAACCAAAATGTCAGTGTTTAAGTCTACCAGCTGTTCTTTGAGTGAATGATGAGTAGTCTTCTCCCAAAGATTTACACTCATTGATGCCTATTGAAGAGTTGCTATGAATAGAAGAAATCCATTCAACTACTCAAACTTATAATTTGCTTATGGTGTATATCTCTTTCTATCTGTCTATCTACGTATTATCTATGTATCTATTTACTTTATTAGCTATCAGTTGTTGTTGTGTAGTCAGAATCATCACTGACACTTCAGTAGGCTTTCAGAGAGAGTTAATCACAGGAGAGAAGATTGCCCACCCTTCTCCCATAGAACAGCTGGTGGCATTGAACTGTGTGTCTTAGAGATTGCAGTGCAGCTTCTTGCCACTAGACCACCAGAGCTATCTATATGGAGTTAAATATAAACGCCTAAAGACTGACTCAATTTTCTCATTGTCATGAACTTAGAAATGACAAATAACTGAGAGACAGATATAAACCAGGCTGTGATTCAACTGGGAAAAGGCAAGTTTATTATACAAGCAAAAAGTTTATTGGAGTCCAAAGTGCAGTTTTCAACTGCAAGGCAATATACACATATCAATTGTCATGATTGATAATAAGTTTAGACCACCTGGATATTGAAAAAGAGGAACGTTCTTCTACTGTGGCTCCAGAAGCCTAAATAGAAGTAAGATATTTCTAATTATTTCCTCAGAAACTCTGGAAAACTACATATTAGCAACAGAGAAGATAGAAATTCCCTCATTGAATTATCACGGTGGTGGAATGAAAAATGTTCTAAGACTTGAAGCACAAAGTGTGCACCTTCTACTATACATATGATCATGTTTATTAAGCATCAAAAAATTTTGAAACATATCTCATTGTACTAATCTTACTCTCCAGCTCCCCTCATGCTTACCACTCGTGCATCACCATCAAAAGCCCACCTCTACTAGACTTGGGGTAAGTGAAGCAGAGAAGAGAGTGTTAGTGGAGGTGATGGAGCTGCACTATGGATCTGTAGATCCTAGTCTTTTTAACCCTTCCTTTACTAAAAATTATTTTTAAATTACATTTTATAACTATGCTTATATGAAGACAAGCACAATCCAGAGTGAATTATTTATTATATAAAAATCTCACTGTCTTCAATTTGAAACTGACTCACAGTGGACCTTCAATGTGCTTTCAGAGGCTGTAAATCATGAGAAAAGAAACTGCTCATCTTTCTCCCATGGAACAGCTGTTGTTGAATACCATAGAGTCAGAACTGACCCTTAGCTGATGCTCGAGCAGGCTTTCAGAGGCAGTTAATTGCATTCTTCTTCCATGGAGCAACTGGTGGCCTTGAACCAGGTGCCTTGAGAATTGTAGCACAACCTCTTGCCGCTAGGCCACAAGACCTCCCATGGAGCAGCTAGTGGACTCAAACAGCCTGCCTTTGACTTGGCAGCATAATGCCTTACTTATTGAGTCACTGGTTGTTGTTGTTGTTGTTAAGTGCCATTGAGTCATAGATGACTCATAGCCACCCTATGAACAAAAGACCTGAACCCTTGTATAACTTTCATCATTTCTCCACGTTCATAGACTTCCCAGAGGCAAGCTATTTCGGAAGTGGATGCCACTTCTACTTCCAAGCTCATTTTAATCAGGGAGCTCCACCAAACACTGTCCACCATGGGTAACCATTATCACATTTTATTACACATTCTTTATTATTACAATTATTTCTTTTTTCTGACTTAAAAAAAATAGGACACGTCCAAGGGTCCCTAATATTGTGGGCACAAACACTGTACCTACTGGGGTTAATGAATACAGTGGCCCTACGTAAAGAGCTTTAGAATATGAAATATTGTGGGATTTGAACCCATTTTCCAGATTTTGAACGTTGATCTTGATTAAGTGAGAACTCTGTCCCTCTCTTCTCCTCCTGCCCCTTCTTCCTCTTCCTCTTTATCTTCTTCTCTCTCTTTTTTTTTTTTTTTTTTAATCTAATGTCTGACTTACTGGGTTCCAAGTAATACGGAGCAAATTTTAAAACACATTTTAGGTTTTCACTAATTCTTGAGCACAGGGATATTGGCAGTCCTTAATTTGCCATGCCTGAATCATATGCTTATTCTGGTGATATAAGGAGAGTAAATAAAATAATGCATCACTTCTTCAGTATTGACATTTTGGAGTCAATAATTCTGTCACAGATGGCTGATTCATCGATGGTACAATGTTTAACAACATTCCTGACTTCTACTCACTTGAAGTCAGTTACAGCTTATGATATAATAAACAAAATATCTCCAATCATTACCCAATATCTCCAAGGGCACACTATCATGTCCAGTGGAGAACCACTGAGTTAAAAGAATTAAAGGAACAGAATCAATAAAGGAATTTTAATATTCTATTTAAATAAAAAGATTATAATCCTGGAATCACATGGAGTAAAAGAAGGACATTTTTTAAAAGTAGGAGTGGGAATAAAATAAGTATCTATTAGTCATTTTCACTATTTTGATGTAAAGTCTGAAGTCAGATAATAAGCTCACTTTCTCTCCTTTGTCCCAAGATACACAATTAGAGAATTCACTCTGATGCAGGTTATGGTCTTCACATACTCACTTCACTGGCAAGGCATCAGAAATCTGGACAATGACTAGGGATGACAGAAGGAGAATTGATGTCTTTGGGCTGTAGTACTAGAAAAGAGTATTAAATGTACCATGGCCTGCTGGGAGAACAAACAGGCTTGTCCCAGAGAGGGCGAGCTTGCTCCTTAGAGTCAAGGATTCTTGAAACTTCTTCTGACATACTTTGGGCATGTTGCAAGTAGAGGCAGCAGTCTTTACAGAGGGACATCATGCTTGGAAGGATGAAGGGACCCACAAGAGAGGAAGACTCCAGATGAGATAGATTGACTCAATGACTGGGATAATAGGAGTGAGTGTATCAGAGACGATGAAGTTGGCTCAGGACAGAGCAGGGTTCAGAGCAGTGGTACATAGCGTCTCTGTGAGTCACAAGACAGTAGAGGGCACATAACAACAACAACAAAGACAACAACCACCATAACAACTAGTTAGTAGTTCTAATTACACCAGATTTGGCACATAGATATAAGGAGAGATATTTAACACATGTGTTACTCAGTCCACAAACAACTAGTCTACTAACTTAACTTGTTTTTAAAAAAAGTTCCCAAAAGAAGCAGACAAATTCATACCTCAAACTCATTGCGATAAAGTCAGACCCAACTTGTAATTGACTATCCAATGGGATTTCAGAGGTTGTAAATGACACTGAGAGAAGTTTATTGATCTTTCTTTTGTCATGAAGCAACTGTTCTATTTGAACCTTTGGTTTGACAGTGCAATTCTTTACCTACTAGGCAATGAGACCTCTCTTTTCTTTGATCTAGTAACCTAATAGAAGAAAATGAGAAAAATGTTAAATGAGAAAATGTTAACAGGTTTGGCTTCAAAGGTTCTGTTTGGAAGGAAGCAATTGATTTGAAGGGATTGTGTGCTAGAAACATTAGAAAGCTGTTTGCACAGCAAACATCCTATATTTACTCATATGAAAATCTGGGGAGGTTGATGAAGAGTATTAAAGAAATAAGAAGCTTATGGCCCCTTCAGGATATCATGAAGATACTCCAATCCCAAGGAGGCTTCTTTAGTAAAACTATTTCTAGCCTAATAAATCATCACTGTCCTTTTGAACATTGCCCAACTCAGTTCTAGATACTGAAGATAACCTGGTATACGAAGACTTTGAATCTTTCCACCAATTTGCTCTAGGATTGTTTAAGTTGGGCGTTAATACTGTCTGTACAATAATAATGCAACTTTTCATCTTTTTTAAAAAAAATAGGTCAATAGGACTATAGAACACCAATAGGACTGGTGTTACCATCTGTTCCTTCTAGTATGTTCTCCTTGATTTAGGAAAACTGAGGAATAATGGAGGTATGTCTGTGAGTGTTCTCTTCCTTAAGAAATGTTTGGTGATGGTTTTGTTGTTTTTTTCTTATCCTCTTTACTTCTGTGGAAAAGAAGATAAAATGGATCTAAATTTACAAAACCAGGACCAAATTGAAGATCTAGTGCTTACCAGCCAGTTTATTTTAAATAAATATTAATCTCAGAGCAGAGAAATAATTGTCTTTCCTATTACACTATGTTTTTGTGATGCTTAAATGTGATTTTGTTAATGTATGCATGTTAAGGCAAGCAAAATGATATATTTTAAGTAAAACAGGAAGCTATAATTATTACTATTGTCACTGCAGACTGCCAAAAGAGCAGACTGTCAGTCTTAGGGAAGTACAACTAGAGTACTCTTTAAAGACAAGGATGCTGAAATTTTGTCTCACATATTTTGGATGTGCATACTGTCACTGGCAAGTAGATGCAAATCTTTGGTGGAAAAATGTCATACTGGAAAAGTACATGGATGGATTAACATAGTCACTGCAAAAGTAGGCTTGAACATGCTGAAGATCATGAGCATAATATAAGACAGATCAGTGTTAGGGTCACTTGAAAGTCTCTTTTTGGTGACATATCTATTCAATTCCTTTGCCTTTTCATAATTGAGTTTTTGTCTTTTTGTTGTTGATTTTATATATATATGTATATATATATATATATATATTTAATTAGTTATTAGATTCTTGTCAGATGTAGGGTTTCTGAAGATTTTTCTCTTAGTTGGTAGCTTGTCTTTTTCTCTATTCTCTTTTGTTCACCAGCCTAAACAACCCATTGACATTCTCTTTGCCTCCTGGAGAAGCATGTCAATGATTTCGTTTAATGATCTTTATTTACATTTTCTTGCTACTATTCTGGATGAAAGTTGACTGCTATTTATCCTTGAGATAAAATGTTCTTTCTTTTTTAAAACCTGTATGCTGTAAATGGGTCTTTTAAAAAATCAAAGAATTGCTTTATTTTACAGTTTTCCTCCCTCATAGAATAGCTCCCAGTATTAGCTATAATAATGGAATTCCATCATCAGAGAGAATGGCATTTCAGGGATATATATCTACTTGTGAGAAGGAGGTGGGAGGATAATACGAGGAAGAAGCATTTCAGATCAGTAAAGTTCTATTGTCTGTGTTTCCCTTTCATTGGTATATCAGAAAAGAAGGCAAGCGAAGGTCCTGTAAAATTAAACGGACACAAGCATGAAGGGAAACACCAAATTGAGCTTTTGTTGGAAATTGTTGAGGAGGAGGGAAAAATGTCTTTCAAAGCTTCAAATGCTTTCATGAAGTTGCCTTAAAACATTTTCAGTGACTTTCTTCCCTACTCTTTTTTTTTAAGTGTAAATCACATTTTAACATTCTTTCTTAAAAAATATTATTCTAAAAAAATCATCAACAAGCTTATTCAATGAGAACTCAGGGGGGAAACAGACAAATGAAAACAGATTGTTAGATTGACAAGATTTGTTAGTCAGAAATGAAATCATGCAAATGAAAGCAGTATATAAAGGGTAGTCTTTTATACCTAGGAAAGTTTGTCAGTGAAGTATTGATTTGTTGAGACTCATATATGTGATAAATGAAAGAGCAAATGTAAAGCAGTTCTTGACACATACAAGCCCCCTCTAAATAAATATTAAATTTCTTCTCCTTTTGTTGACAAGATAACTTCACTTGAGCTTTATCTATAGAACAAGCATATATTAACAAAAAGGCATCTATTTGGTCTTGTCAATCATCTCTTACCATTGAGGTAAAAAAGATTGTGTATCCTAGAGGTTAGGAAACATTCACAATAGATTTGTAGACCTGTTAATTCCATTTATTTAGACAAATATTTATCAAAGGTCTTAAAAGATTCTTATTTCACCTTTGACCTGGTAATTTTACTTCTGGAATATATCCTAAGGCAATCATCCAATAATCAGAAAATTCATGTTCTTAGGTATTTACCCCAACCTAATTCAACAATGAATATTTGGAAATAAACTTGATACATATTAATGTATTTTTTTCATTTTGTTCTGCCCATGAAATGCCCCTCAAAGAAATCTAAAAACACGTCTGAAATTTCAAGAGCATTTATTATATTATTTCCACATGTGGAGACTTTTTCCCTCCTCAGGAAGGTGGTGAAGGAAAAAAACCCCGAGTTTCCCCTCCCACTTGCTTTTATAGCTCTTTTGAGTGCCCCTTTTAGGGCAGGGGAATTGTGATCATGGTTGGTGGGCTGGGGAATTAGTCATTTGGGTTGACTTTTGATGGGCTGGCTACTTTGCCCACCTTTACTCCTTCTATGTCATGTAGATGCTAGTTAATTCCTTACTTTTCAAGGACAGACAAGGCTTTACCCGGAGCACTCATGTTTGCACTAAGCTAAGAATTTTTATGGCCCACTTCTGCCTCTAGCATTAATGGGGGTTTATAAAAAATGGGATTTCTGCTGTCCATTCATTTTAACAGAAAAATGATTAATGCTAAGGACTAGACAAAGTATGCAAGCATATATAGCTAGACTTCATCAGTCCTGGCACCACATGTCACTGGGGATCCAGTTTATATCTGTAAAATTTAATAATTTCAGTTTTTAATCAATTTCACATTTATACTAATAGTTACTGATAATTTATAAAACATTTTACGTTCTTATTTAATTGTAGGGGGAAAATCACAGTTCAAAACTCAGTGCAGTGTCTAATGGCATTCTAGTCTATCGGTGTAATTTTAACCTATTTCATGGGAAAATGAAAGAAATGAAACAAAGTTGTTTATACTATATTTCTCTGCCTATTGTTCTCCATTTACTTTTTTATTTGTTTTCAACTGATATCTTAGTGGTAAGGAGTTGCGTTGTTAACCCAAAGGCATGCTCTTGAAATGTACCAGTTACT
This sequence comes from Elephantulus edwardii, assembly GCF_000299155.1. Taxonomy (NCBI): domain Eukaryota; kingdom Metazoa; phylum Chordata; class Mammalia; order Macroscelidea; family Macroscelididae; genus Elephantulus; species Elephantulus edwardii. The sequence goes on along the minus strand of NW_006399842.1, from coordinate 6,185,061 downwards.
CCTCTGGAAGAAGATGAGCAATCTCCTCTTATTCAACTACCTTTGAAAATCTGCTAGAAGGTCAGTTACGAGTTGGTTCAATTCGGTGGTACATAACAGCAAAAATATAACGAAATTTTACTGCAATTATGTCAAACCCCTGGAATCTTTTTGGTACAGTGTTCAAGAGCTTGGTTGTTCACTGAAAAAGTGGAAAATTTGAAGAGCCACATGCTGGCAGATAGGGACAGCTACCTCCAGAATTATTTAGACCCTTGGAAATTCGATGGAGAAACTCTATTCTATCCTAAAGGGTTGTTATAAGTTTCAAGTGGACAAACAACAATGAGTTTGATTCTTGAGTTTTGTGTCAAATCATTTCTGGTAAATGTTCAGTGGAAGAGTTTGTGGTATCTCTCCTAAACTAGACCATTCTGGGGAGATATAGGAGGCTTGCTATTGGTAGATTTCACTTTATTCTAATCCCGGTCTCACACTGGACATTTAAGTTCTTCAGAGGAAATAATGGAAAAATCTATCCTATTTTCTCTGTTCTCTTGTGGTCTAACAAGATAATTTGTAAATGGTTCTCTAATAAATATTTATTGGATTGATAAATGAGGACTTTTTTGAGAATCATCTAAATATTGTGTAAGGCCTGTAATATCAATTTTTATTGGAAAAGAGTAATATACTAAGCTTTTCGTCATTGTTATTGTTGTTACGTGCCATCGAATTGCCTGCAACTCATACATATATATATATATATATATGTTGTTGTTGTTATGTGCCGTCAAGTCATTTGCGACTCATAGCTATCCTATGTACAACAGCCCTAAACTGTGCTCTATCCCGTGCCAATCTCATTGTCTCTGACACACCCATCCCTATTACCCCAGTCACTGAATCAATCCACCTCATAGATATAAAACGGACCTAAATCCTGTTCTACCCTGTGCCAATTTTATTGTCTCTGACACACTTATCTCCATTGTCTCTGACACACTTATCTCCATTATCCAGTGGCTGACCACCACATTGAGAGTCTTCCTCTCCAGCATTGTCCCTCCACCCTCCCAAGCATGATGTCCCTCTTAAAGGACTGATCCTGCCTTGCAACATGTCCAGAGTATGTCAGATGAGCTTCAGGATCCTTGTTTCCAAGGAGCAGCCTGATCCCACCCTCTCCAGAATGAACCTGTTTGTTTTCTTAGCAGTGCATGGTACACTCTTGTCCAACATCACAGCTCAAAGGCATCAATTCTCCTTCTATCATCCATTGTCTACCTCTCTAACACATAACAAGTGATTGCAAAGACCATAGCCTATATCAGGTGTACCTTTGTATCCAGACTGACATCATTGTTCTTCAGTACTTTGGGGAGGTCTATCATTGTTCTTCAGTACTTTGGAGAGGGACTGCTGGTGTCAAGAGTATTGACTGTGGAGCTAAGCAAACTAAAACTATTTTACAATCTCAATCTCTTTACCATCCATCACAATGCTTCCAATCGACCCAGTGGTAAGAATCTTTGTTTCCTTGATGTTGAACTTCAATCCAGTCCTTGACATTCTGCAGCAAGTGCTTCTGGTCCTTCTCAGTTTCAGCAATACACCCATCCCAATTACCCCAGTCACTGGATCAATCCACCTCATAGAGGGCCTTCCTCCTCCTGTACTGTCCCTCCAGCCTACCAAGCATGATGTCCTTCTCCAAGGACCGGTCCCTCCTTACAACATGTCCAAAGTATGTTAGACGGAGCCTCAGAATCCTTGCCTGCAAGGAGCAGCCCGGTTTGACCCTTTCCAGGATGAATCTGTTTGTTTTCCTAGCAGTCCATCGTACATTCAATACTCTTCTCCACCTCCACCGCTCGAAGGCATCAATACTCCCTTTATCCTCCTTAGTCATCGTCCAACTCTCTGATGCATAACAAGTGATAGCAAAGACCATGACCTGTATCAGACCACCTTAGCCTCCAGAGAGACACCATTGCTCTTCAGTACTTTGGAGAGGTCCCTATCAGCAGACTTTCCCATGGCAACATGTCTTTTAATTTCGTGGCTACTGGTGCCAAGAGTGTTGACCGTGGAGCCAAGCAAACTAAAGCTGTGAACAATCTCAATCTCTTCACCATCCATCCTGATGCTACCAATTGGTCCAGTGGTGAGAATCTTTGTCTTCTTGACATTGAGCCTCAATCCATATTGGAGGCTGCAGTCCTTGACTGTCTGCAGCAAGCGCTTCAGGTCCTCCTCAGTTTCAGCAAGCAGTTATGTGTCATCTGCATACCGCAGATTGTCGATAGATCTTCCACCAATCTTGACGCCACATTCCACCTCCTAAAGCCCAGCCTGCCAGATAATCTGTTCTGCACACAGTTGAAAAGGCATGGAGACAGGACACATCCCTGGCGAATGCCCTTCCCAATTTTGAACCATGCAGTGTTGCCCTGCTCTATTCCGACGACTGCCTCTTGGTCCAAGTACAGGTTTATCATTAGAACGATCAAGTGTTCTGGGATTCCCATTCTTCTCAGAGTCAGCCACAGTTTGTTATGATCCACACAGTCAAATGCCTTTGCATAAAAAAAAAAGATATAAATTTTTCTGGTATTCCCTGCTTTCAGCTAAGATCCATCTAACATTAGTTACAATATCCCTAGTACCACGACCCCTTCTACCCAGCCTGGACTTCTGGCAGTTCTCTGCTGATGTGCTGTTCCAGTCGTTTTTGGATAATCTTCAGTAGAATCTTGCTTGCATGTGAAATCAATGAAATTGTTCTACAGTTTGCACACTCTGTTGAGTCATCTTTCTTTGGGATGGGAACAAATATCAATCTCTTCCAGTCAGTTGGCCAAGTGGTTGCTCTCCAGATTTCTTGGCACAACTTGGTGAGCACATCCAGGGCACCATCTGTTAGCTGAAATATGTCAATATTTACTTTAAAACCTTATGTTCTGATGTAATTGTAGATTAAGAGAAGTTACAAGGATAGCATAGGATGTCCAATATGCCTTTGCTTCATTTTTATCAGAGGTATTATCTTACTTAACTGTAGAGCACCATCAAAACTGGAAACTTGACAAATCTTTTTGATGTTGTCAAGTGTCGTTGAGTTATAGAGAACTCATAGCAATCTTATGAACAAAAGTTTTGAACATGAAAAACTTTCATCTTTTCTCTAAGTTCATAAAGTTTCTGAAGACAAGCTATTTCAAAAACAGATGCCACTCCTGCTTTCAACCCTGTTTTAATTTGGGAGCTCAACCCAATGCTTGTCTGCATGGGTAACCATTCTCACATTTGACACATCAGTCTCACAGTGGTTAGCATCACAACAACAATGAGGTACCTCTGTACAAAAAATTTACAGACCAGTGTTATACCACTTAGAAGAATGTTTGACTATAAACAATTAAAAACCAAGCCCCCCTCCCCCCAAGCAAAAACCAAACCAGGACCAAGGGCTGCAGGGCTAGAACCCAAATGCCTGAGGCCAAATTCAATCAGCTCACACCCAAATGTTAGGAACAGCCACACCCAAGTCTCAACCTCAAACCAGAAAACAGACCTTTGCAGAATCTGCCAGCTCTGTTCATGTTCCCAGATGGGAAAGTAGCCCCAGACCTCTGAACAAATTTCTTTATAAATATGAGGCCAAATCCAATCAGCCCTCACTGAATTGTGAGCAACAGCCACACTCAACACATTTTATATATTTATAATCAGTTTTGCCTCTACTTACATGTGTAGGTGTACATATGCGTATGTAGCTCTATGTCATTTCACCAGAAGTTCACTCACATAACCACCCTCTAGTCAGGATACAGAATTGTTGCATCCCCACAGTTTTTTGCTGTGATTTTCTTATTATTATCATCACTCCCATTGACACACTCTGTCATCATCTCCAGCCTCTCTGTAGACAATATATGGCAACCTGTTATTGCAAAATTAATCAACTCTTTCCTCTAAAATACAAACACACCAGACCAAACAAACAAAAAGATCCAAACAACAACAAGTAACAGATATAAAATCCATTGCCAACAATTCCTGGTTACTCTCCGACAGGTTTCCAGGTTGTGAATATTTTGTGGGAAGAAACTGCTCATCTTTCTTCCTTGAATTGGTGGGTAGATTATAACATATAACACATTACCCACCAGAGCTTATTGGATGAGTATACAAATAAACCATAAAATATGTGCGTTTGTAAATTTTGATAAAGCCATATTGTTTAAATCTCAATGCATCTCTGCATTATTTCTATTTTTTCTCATTAAATAATGAATCATGGGCAGCCTTACAGTAAAATATATATATATATATAGTCTTTATCATTAATTATTAATACAAATGTGATTCTATAATATATACTATTTAATATTATTTAAAATCACTTTTTCAGTATGTTGTTGTTCTTGTTGATTGCCTTCAAGTTGAGCATGATTCATAACGACCCTATGAACAGAAGACCTGAAGCCCCTCTACAACTATCAACACTTATGAAAATTCATAGACTTACCAGAGGCACCTTGTTTAGGAAGTGAATGCCACTCAGATTTTTAATCTCTCCCATATTTTCTTTTTCTACTAATGAAGTCATCATCATATCCCTCTTATTTCCCAGCCAATGAGGCAAGTTATGTTTACATCTTATTGTGTATATTTTTTTTCTCTACCACATTTACATAAGATACAGAAACATAAGCACACACCTTTTAAATTCCATTGCACATATTTTTAACATCTCCATATTCTCACTCTTTAGAAAATTATTAAAAGTCAATTTATGACTTTTTTTTTTAATTGCATACTGTCCTGTGGTACCAGCACTAAATCCAACAATGCCCTACTGCCCTGCATGAGGTTTTCAAAGGCCTGCTGTTCCAGGAGTGAATGGCCAGTCTTTCCTTAGTCTGCCTTGGTTTGCTAAATACACTGAAACTTAACCACTATGGGTGACCCTGTTGGCATTTGAAATATTAGTGGCATAGTTTTCAGCGTCACAGCACTACACAAGGCACCACAGTACAGCAAGCTGACAGATGAAGGTTAGTCTAAGATGCATGTATTTGCATATGGTATGCCATATACGAATGTGACAAAAGCTAAAAAAACTAATAAAGAGGGAGACTTTTAATGAGATGACACAGTGACTACCATAATAGACTCAAGCATGATGACACTTCTCTGGCAAGCTGAATCCACCAGTAGTTCTATGGTAGAAAGATGAGCAATTTGATTCATAGCCACTGAAAATACACTGGAAAGTAAACTGTGAATGGGATATGGTTCAACAGCAATGAGTTTGAGTTTTAATGTAAATATATAGATCAAGATATATAGGAATGTAAAATATAGTAGATAATCTATCTTGGAAAACTGAACTAAATGACATCTATAGCTTCCTTTTTTTATAGTAGCATATTCACAGATTCTGGCGATTAGAGTATGAAAATTGGGATCATTGCTGCTGTTACTGTTACTTGTTAGTTGCCTGTGACTTATAGCAACAGAAAGAACAACAGTTCTCAACCTATCTTGTGTCTGTCTTGTGCCATTCTCATCATCTTTGATACACTTAAGCCCATTGCTGAAGTTACTGCGTAAATCTATCTTGTCAAAAATCTTCTTCTCTTTTAATGACCTTCCACTTGTCCAAGTATGAAGTTTTTCCTCCAAGGACTGGTCCCTTCTAACAGCATACCCAAAGTATGTGAGATGAGCTTTCACCATCCTTGCCTTAAAGGAGCACCCTGGTTGCATTTTCTCTAAGACAAATTCGTTTATTCTTTTAGCAGTCCATAGGATATTGAGTACTCCTTAGAGACGGACATCACGCTTGGAAAGGTTGGGGGGGGGGCATGGTAAAAGAGAAGCAGCCCCTCAACCAGTTGTGTTGACATGGTGACAGAGGTAATGGGCATGAGTGTGTCAGAGATTGTAAAGATGCCACAAGATAGGACAGTTTTCATAGAGTTGCAACGAATTATACATGACTTGACTGCATGCATAAATAATTGAGCATCACAACTCAAAGGTGTAAATACTTCGGTCATCCCTAGGCATTGTTCATCTTTCAGAAGCATGACAAGTAAATTGATCATGGGTTAGATCAGGCACTTTCTGGTATCGAACTTATATTACTCCTTAACACCTTAGAGAAGTTATTGACATCAAATTTACCCGATAAAATATATCTTTTGATTTCTCCAATGCTAATATCAAGGGTCTTGTTTGTGGATCAAAGCCAGGTATTATTTATCCCTTGTCATGACAAGATTGCTAGATTGAAAATATGCAAATAACAGATTTTTTACTATGAAAATTCTACACTGCATACTGTGATTGGATGCACTACTGTTCAGCAACTACTTCTTTTTCCCCAAATAGAAATGAAAATATTACAATGTGAAAAAGTAAATAAACACATTACAAAATAGTATGTAAGATTCAAAGGGGCAATTTTAATAAATTTTGTATACAACTTTACAAAAACCAAAAATATCTGATAAAGGTTTGGAATATGTGGTTACAGTGACATGAGAGTGTGTGCGCAGGTGCATACACACACATCCACTTAAATGCATTATGAGTAAATACACGTGTGTACAATGGTATATTTGTAAGCTTATGTACATACTCTTCTGATGTGTTGCATTGATATCTATATATTAAAAAAACGACATAGTAGACACAGTTTTACAAACTTCCTAGGTACTTCCAAACAACTCATGGTCTAAAGTTACTGGATTAAAGATGTAGAACTAAAATTCCAGAGGCAACTTAGTCGATTGGCATAGCATGGTTCACAAAGTAATGGTCTAAAATCTAGTTTGGGCAGTAGCATATAAAGTTTTAAGAGCTTGCACATGGTCATTTGTGTTATAACTATTACTCACTATTTATACTGAAAAAAATAGAGAAAAATGGAAGTTAAAGGTCAAAAGATAAAAACTACTTCATAAAACTGACAGCCTAGGATCACTCTGGTGGCCTAGTGGCAAGAAGCTGCACTATGATCCCAGAGGTACATGGTTTGAATCCACCAGATGCTCTGCTGGAGCAGGAGGAGAAATCGCCTCCTGTACCAGTCAGACTCGATTTGACAGTACACACACACACACACACACAAAATAAAATAAAATAAAATAAAAATTTAAAAAAAAACGCACAAACAGAAAAACCACCAACTAACAGCCCACACAAACCATAATCTCTTCTAACCTGAAATCAGAAGAACTAGATGATACTGTACTGTGATTATTAAGTATACTGGCCAGTGACACAATAGAAAATTCAAGTTAGGAAGGGAGAAAAATACACAGCAAGACTCAAATTCCTAAACCAGGTTAAACCTAATAGACCAACAGAGACTAGATAAATTGTAAACCCATTGATCTCAAAAGCCCTTTGGATTTGGACTTGATGCTGTCCCTACAAGTCAACTTTGAGTCAAATAATAGCTTGTCTCATAAAATAAATATCATCACCCATGAGCAGTATTTTTCCTTACACAATTAACTATGAGACCAAATGGTCAATATTTAATAAAAAACAAAGATAAGGATAATTAAACAAGGAGAGGAAGAGAAGGTAGATCAGTTGAAAGAGAGCTAACAGAATGGAAATAATGATAATGTAGATACAGGATAAAAGCATAAAAATTGGTATGAATGAATTTGAATAAAAATTATTAGAAGAATAAAAAAATTAAAGAAACAGAAACATTTTATGGGTGTAATACCACCAAACTTTCATATAATTATATATTTGTGTGTGAACGCTGTTGTTGTTGATTGCCTTCAAGTCAAACATGACTCATAACAACCCTATGAACAAAAGGCTTGAAGCCCCTCTACAACTCTCAACATTTATGAAAGTTCATAGAATTTCCAGAGGCATGTTATTTAGGAAGTAGATGCTATCCCATCCCTGCTTCCAAACCTGCCATAGTATGTTATTTTTTTCATATGCCATTGAGTTGCTTGCAATGTATAGTGACCCTATGTACAGCAACTCTGAACACTTCTCTGTCCTGAGCTAGTCTCGCTAATTTCAACACATCAACCCCCATTACTCCAGTTACTGTAGCAATCTGGGATCTCCATTTTCTGTGCCGTCTGTCCACCCTTCCAAGTATGATGTCCTTCTCCAAAGACTGATCTTACCTGGCCATGTGCCCATAGTAAGTGAGGTGGAGCTTCAAAATCCTAGTCTCCGAGGAGAGACTTGGCTTTACAATCTCCAAGAAGACCTATGTGTTATCTTGACAATCCATGGTATGTTCAAGACTCTTCTCCAGCACCACAAGTCGAAGACATCTATTCTTCTGTCATCCTTAGTCACTGTCCAGATCTCTGAAGCATAACAAGTAATTGAGAAGACCATGACCTGGAGTAGGTGCATCTTTGTATCTACACTGACATTGTTGCTCTTCAGCACTCTGGATTGGTCCATGACAGCAGATTTTCCCAATGTAATTTGTCTTTTCATTTCCTGACTGCTGGTGTTAAGAGTGCTGATTGTGGATCCAAGCAAGCTGTAGTTGTCTAAAATCTCAATCTCTTCTCCATCTAATATGGTGCTGCCAATTGTCCCAGTGATGAGAATCTTGTCTTCTTGATGTTGAACTTTAATTCATATTGAAGATTACAGTCCTTTATTTTTTGCAGTAAGTGCTTCAGGTCGTCTTCAGTTTCAGCCAGCCAGGTTGTATGATCTGTATAATATAGATTTATAATGAGTCTTCCTCCAATCCTGATGCCACACTCCTACTCATAAAGGCAAATGATCTGTTCTGCATACAGATTGAAAAGTTACAGGCACACGATGTATTCTTGATGCACTTGTTTCTTGATTTTGAACCATATGTGTGTGTAGAAATATGTGTGTATAGCTAAAGATATAGACACAGCTACATACAGATATAGATAGGTATGCATATAGACACAGATATAGGGGCGTAGGTAAACTCTGGTGGCTTAGTCTTAGAGTTGAACTGCATGTGGTTTGAATTCACCAGCAACTCAGCATAGGAAAAAGAATCTCCTCTGCGATTTATTACCTCTGAACACTCACTGGAGAGTTACCTATGAGTTGGTTCTAAATCAACAGTACATCACAACAACATATATTGGCATAGATCACAGATATTTAAACTGTCAATCCAAAGACTTTGCCTTTCTAGTCATTTGAATCCATCAATTGGGCCACAAAAGAATGTTGGGTAACATTTGCCATAACTTCCCCAGTGTGAGTTTATAGCCTATGAACCCAAGGGAGGGTCAGCTATAAGTGGGTTCTAATTCCAGAGCAATGAGTGATTGAGTGAGTGATATATTTTCATTCTCCTCTTCTTCACATATTAGTTTTGGTGGTATTTTCCCAATTCACTGACATGGAACTTATTATAATCAAAGGAATGAAACTTTAAGAGGTCAATTTTGGACACTGGAATTTTGTTCTACATTATAAGGAAGGAAATATGTCCTTTATAAAGTCTGATTTATAAGAATATAATTCTCTAAAAAAGAAAACTTCAACTCTATCTAACAGAGCCACTGATAGACTAAATGTATTTATTATTCTAAATTACTGCAAATTTGGGGATTATTATTCTAACAAAAACTGATTACTACATAGAACATAGGTATAGTTCATTTTAATTGATATTGCTAAATTGTTCATTTATAGTCTGTATCAATGCTAATTTTTACAATATATGGAAATATTTCCCCTCCTACATCGTCACCGGTATAATATGTTAGCGATCATTAAACTTTTTCAAGAGTGGATAAAATATCCTACTCCCATATATCTTTTTTAAATTTTTTATTTTATATTTTATACTGATTTATTTAAGAAGTTTGAAAACATTGTCTTTATTTAATTTTCTTGACAAAAGAAATATTCCTATTGAAAATGAAGACAGTATTTGTGATTGTTCTAACTTTTGTTTTAGGCAACTGCTTTCTTCAAAAAATTTGCAGCAGAATTAATTTTTGCTTAATTTGCATTATTTTCATTCTTATATCATGATGGCTCTGTTGATATGCATCATTGAGTAGGAATCCACTCGTAATTGACCCTCCAGTGGGTTTCCAGAGGCAGTTGATGTCACAGAAGATCATCCATATTTCTACTGCAGAACAGCTGATGGATTCAAACTATGTTCCTTTGGGTTATCAGTTCAACTCCTTACCATTAAGTCACTAAAACTTCCCATGTCAATATAATAGTTCCCCAGAATATTGTTTCTTTTTGGCTATTTAAAATGCTTATTACACACACACACACACACACACACACACACACACATCTTCTTGTTGTTGTTATTTACCATTAAGTTGCCTGTGACTCAACCCTACATACAATAGCTCTGAAGCTCGTCCTATCCTGTACCAGTCTCACTGACTTTGACATATCTAATCGCGTTGCCCTATTTATCATTTCAATCCATTTCATCCGAGGAATTCTTTGCTTGCACTGTAATTCCACCCTTTCATGCATTATGTCCTTCTCCAAGGACTGGCCATGTGCCCAAAGTATGTGAGATGGAGCTTCAAAATCCTTGCTTGCAAAGAAGAACTTGGTTTCACATTCTCCAAGACAAACATGTTTGTTCACTCATGGTTCATGGTATATTCAATACTCTTCTCCAGTCCCACAACTTAAAGGCATCAATTCTTCTGCCTTAGTCATTATTCAGCTATCTGATGATTAGCAAAGACTATATGGCATGGATCAGGCACACCTTAGTCTCTAGACTGATATCATTGCTCCTCAGCACTCTGGAGAGGGCCCTGATAATAGACTTCCCCAGTGAAATTTGTCTTTCCATTTCCTGACTGCTGGTGCCAAGAGTGTTGATTGTGGAGCTGAACAAGCTGTTATTGTTAACCACCTCATTCTCTTCTCCATCTATCTTGATGCTGCAAATTGAGCCAGTGGTGAGAATCTTTGTCTTCTTGATGTTAACCAGCAATCCATACTGAAGGCTACAATTTTTGTCCTTGCACAGCAAATGTTTCAGGGCCTCCTCAGTTTTCAGCAAGCAAGGTTTTATTTTGTGCAAAACACAGGTTATTAATGAGTGTTCCTCCAATCTCGAAATCACACTCAGCCTCATAAAGTCTAACCTCTCGAATGATCTGTCTGCAGAGAGATTGAAAAAGTACGAGACAGGACACATCCCTGAAACACGTTCTACCTAATTTTTAACCATGCAGTGCTTCTTTGCTCTGTTCTGATGACTGCATCCTGGTACAAGTATAGGTTTTAAATAAATACAATCAAGTGTTCTGGTATTCCCATTCTTCTCAAGAATTAGTCACAATTTGTTGTAATTTACACAATCAAACACCTTTGAATAGTCAATGAAGACAGATAGACATTTCTCTGGTACTCTTTGCTTTCAGCCAAGACACATCTGACACAGACAATAATGTCTGTAGTGCCATGGCTTCTTCTAAACCCAGCCTTGTATTTTGGTAGTTCTCTATCAATGTACTGTTCTAGTCATTTTTGGATAATCTTCAGCAGGATTTTGCTTGTATGTGATATTAGTGATCTT
>NW_006399842.1:6139416-6173395 GCF_000299155.1 Elephantulus edwardii | reverse complement strand
TAAATATGGATCTCTTCCAGTCAGTATGACTCTGTACACCCCTTCTTTCTTCTTTCAGTTCTTCATGGATGATTTAATATTCTGTCCATAACATCCTTAAGCTTTGTAACTTGAGGGTTTAATTCAACATTCTTGGCCCTAGCAGTGAAGAAATCAAAAGATAAACTGTGCTGAGGAAGGCTGCTGTCAGGGACCACTCTAAAGTGTTGAGGAGCAATGATGTCATTATAGAGACCATGCCGTGGTCATTGCAGTTATATGCTATGCATCAGTGAGTTCTGGTGGCCTAGTGGCAAGAAGCTGTGCTACAAGCCGAAAAGCATGTGGCTCAAGACTGCCAGCAGCTCCACTGGAGAAGGCTGGGCAGTCTCCTCCCATGTGATTAACTGCCTCTGAAAACATCTGGAGGGTCAGGTATGGGTCAGTTCGAATTTGATGGTACACAATAACAACAAAAAATCTGTATACACACACATACTAATTTATATACAGGTAAATATATTTCTTTTTAAATGAAGGTTATCATTGTCCCTACAATATCTTGTAATATCTTTATTTATTTAATGATTTTTTTTGCCAATGCTTCTAAACTATATGTAGTTTTGTTGCTGTTTTTATGGTGTTAGACAAGTTCCAACTTAATGTGCTATCAGATAAGTGACCAGTGTATCAATTTTCTTTAACTACCTTTTCTCTATGATAAAGTATATACTATGTTGTACTTTAAATTTTCATAAAGTTACTGCAACCCTTTTAATATTGTAAGTTCTAAGTTTCTTCTTTAATACTTTTTTTTAAGTCTTGAGGTTATTTGATTGTTAGATCCTATGAATTTGGAATTGACTCTTAGCCAACACTCCAGTGGACTTTCAGAAGATGTAAATCACACAGGAGATTTTCCAGATTCCTGAGGTTATAGTAAGAGACCAAACAGATAAAATCTCTGTTTCATAGTGTTTATATTGAGAGAGAGAAAAATAATTATGTCCACACTTTTCATCTATATTTTTAACATAATTTAATTGCATATATTCAAAGTTAAATTTCATCAGTAAGAACAAAATCAGCAGTCAACTATTGAACAGACCATTAATGGTTAATTCTCAAGTTCAAATTGAACCTGAAGAAAATGAAAACAAGTCCATGACAGACAACATATAACCTTGGATTTAATCACCCCTGCCACTCAAACGTAAAAATTGTTTTAGGAAAAGATTTGATGATGATAAGATTTTGCTTAAGAATTGTTAAGTTCATTTCAAAAATAAATAATCATTAATGCCTATAAATGATATCTGAAAAAAAATCCCAAATGGTACTTTTAATCCTTTTTCCAATAAAACATATTTCATTACAAATTTAAAGAATAATAGAATAATAATAATAATAATACACTGAACACTAACAAACATCCCACTAGTTGTGGGATGACATCAAGGAGATCAACAGCAAAGAAAGTAAAAGGTCATTAAAAAGACAGTAAAGAAAAAAAGAAAGAAACAATGAAGTTGGATGCCAAAAAACCCTGAAAATTAATGGCAAATAGAAACTAACGTAAAAGAAATGATAGAGTAAAAAACTGCCCAGAAGATTTCAAAAATGTAGCTTCAGAAGACAAAGCAAAGAGCCAGAGTTAGAAAACTAAAAGGGAAATCATTTTTCACAGTAGAAGAGGTGAAGAAAAATTCAAGTCCCAATTCTGAAGGAATCTATGGGTAAAATATTGAATGATGTTTTTGTTGTTGGGTGCTGTTGTGTTGCGTATGACTTGTAGTAATACTACGGAAACCAGATCTGAACTCTGTCTAATCCCATGCCTTCCTCATAATCTCTGACACACTCAAGCCCATTGTCACAATCACCATGTCAGCCCTCCTGGTTGAAGGTCTTCCCCTTTTTGGCTGCCTCTCCACCTTCCTAAGCATGATGTCCCTCTCCAAGGAATAACCTCTTCTAGAGACCTGTTCAAAGTATGTGAGTCAAAACTTCATCATTTTTGCTTCCAAGGAGCCCTTTGGCTGCACTTTTTCCAAGACATATCTGCTTATTCTTTTGGCAATCCATGAAACATTCAATACTCTTCTCCAGCTCCACAATTCAAGAGCATCAACTCTTCGTCCATCCTTAGTAACTGTTCAGCTCTCAGATGCACAGCAAGTGACTGAAAAGTCCAAGGCCTGAATGATGGACACCGTAGTCCTCAAACTGACATCATTACTTCTCAATAATTTGGAGAGGTCCCTGACTTCAGGCTTTCACAGTGAAATAGGTCTCCTCATCTCCTGACTGCTTTTACCAAATGTTTTGATTGTGGATCCAAGTAAGATGAACTCATTGACATTTTTAATCATTTATCCATCCGTCATGATGTTGTCTATCAGTTCTGGGGTGTGGATGTTTGTTTTCTTGACTTTTAAATGCAATTCATATTGAAGGCTATAGTGCTTAACCTTCTGCAGTAAGTGCTTCAATTCCTCCTCACTTTCAGCAATAAAAGTTGTGTCTTCCACATAAAGAAGGTTATTGAGGAAACCTCCTCCAATCTTGATCCCACATTTTTCTCCCTAAAGTCTAGCTTCTCAAATAATTTGCTCAGTATACACATTAAAGACATATGGGGGAAAAATACAACCCTAATAGAATAATGTTAGAAGGACAAAAAGACAATGAAGAAATACAAAGAATCACCGCACACTAAAAAAAAACCCCACAACTGTTGAGCCTGAAGCATTTTGAGAAGTAACAGATTATCAAGAACCAATAAATTTTAAAAAGTTCAACTACATTGAAGACATTCACAAAACATAAAATTCTAAGAGCTGGTGGAATATCAATTGAGATATTTCACCAGAGAGTTGCAGCCCTGTACATCTTCAAAAATCTAATGCTAAGAATTTTAGAAGACAGTTTCCTGACCAACAAACTAAAGAAGATCCATATTTGGTTTTGTGTCTATAAAAGGTGCTATAACAGATTGGAAGCAGAGGGATGAACATGTGCAGGAGAACCTCATCAAGAGATTGTACAATGTGCTGGATGAGGGGATGAGGGAAATTGAAAGAATTTGTTCTTGAAAACAATGTATTCAAGTTTTGTAAATAAACTAGTAGAAAATTGAAAAAAAGAAAGAAAAATGGATAGTTTAGTACATCAACAAAAACTGCCAAAAATTCAAGCTGTATTCTGGTGAGGCTTGTAATGAGGGACAAAGTTGTTCATGTGAGATGGATCTTGACTGGGTCAGCAATTATCATAAATATATTTGTTTGTATTTTATTGACTGTGCAAAGATACTTGACTGTATAAATCATAATAAATTATACATTGTGAAGAATGAGAATTCTGAAACACTTACTTCGTTCCTGTACAACATGTACGTAGACCAAGGAGCAATTTTTTAAACAGAACTAAGAGAAGCAACATGGTTTAAATTTAAGAAAAGTGTTATTCAGGGCTGTATCATTTCTCCATACTTAATATGCATACTTATCAAATAATTTAAAAGGCTGACCTAAATGAAGAATGTGGCTTCCGCATTGGGAGAAGTCTCATCAACAACCAAACAATACAGATGGTAAAACTAACCTTTTGAAAAAGAGAGTGTAGAAGACTTGAGTCAACGCATGAAAAAGATCAAAGATTATTTCAACAAAAATTATCTACAGAATTCATTACACTGCATCATAAAAAAAAGGCAAACAACAGAACAACCAAAATAAAAAATTCTGATAGCTAGATCAATAGGCAACATCATGATAAATAAGATTTAAGTTGCTAACAATTTCATTTAACTTTGGTCCACAATCAACATCTTGGAAGCAATAGTCAAGAGGTTTAAAAGGATGATGCATTGACCAAATCTATCATCAAGGGCGTCTTTAAAGTGTGAGAACAAGTTTGTAAGTTTAAAGACTAAGATGTACTTTACTCAAGCTGTGGAATTTTGCTTTCTTTCCAATACATGTGCAAATTGGTTAATGAATAAAAAATTCTATAGAAGAATTAATGTCTTTGAATTGTGGTCTTACCAAAGAGTATTACATATATCATTGATTCTCCAAAGCACAAACATATCTGTCTTGGAGAAAGTACAAGCAGTGTTCCTCTTACAGGCAAGGATGGTGAAACATTGTCTTACATACTTTGGGCTGATTCTTGGAATGTGGAGAATTAGGGGGGAAAAAAAGAGAAGAGAGAGATCCTTAAGAAGGTGGATTGACTACAGCAATGCACTGAAGTAATGCCGATATTGGAATGATGGCTCAGGATAGGGTGATGTTTTGATCGGTTGTTCATAGGACCACTATCCATGGGAGTAAATTTAACAGCATTCAAAAACAATAATGATCATTTCTCTGGGAAAGGAACTGTTGTCACAGAGATCATAAAGTTGTCTATTTTATTTGTGGCAGAACATCTGATGGAAGGATATAAATATTCTTTTTTCCTTTTTCTTTTTTAAAAATTTTATTTATTTATTTATTATTTTTTTATTTCAATGAACATCTACAGAGATTTTGGAATTCCATTCATTCATTGTTGCACTTTTCTCCCCCCCCTCCCCATCCCCACCCCCATTCGCTCCTCTCCTTGAAAAGCAAAAGAAAAACTCCTTCATTGGTACACAATCCCCACCTCCACCGCACACCTCCTAACCCCACCCCACACCAAATATAATCCACTCTGCGACCATATATAAATTCTTAACCAACGTGTGATAATACAGTACAATTGTTATTACTCATATTTAAAATTAAGGAAGTTGATTGGAAAGATCCTTTGGCTCGTTTTTAATTATTCTCCAAGTAAAGGGCTCAGCAGAGAGTAGAAAGACATTTATTTACAGAATATAATATATAACTGTTATTACCTATGCAATTATAGATATGACAACAAGCTATGAAATAATATAAGCCTTTAGAATATATTGTTGTTGTTGTTGACTGTTATCGAGCTGAGAATAACTAATAGTGACCCTATGGGTAAGAGACCTGAACCTTTCTATAACTATCGCCATTTCTCAAAGTTCCTAGAGTTTCCAGAGGCATGCTGTTTAGGAATTCGATGCCACTCCTGCTTCCAAATAGAATGTATTAGTGTAATACAAATTAATTAAACTATGAGTGAATATAAGAGATTTTGGAATATCATCCACTTTATTGTTGTTAATGCTGCTACAGATTTATCTTAAAATGGTCATTGCCTTTTGATTCTATTTCAATATTTTATTCTATTTTTTCATGTAGATTTTCAATAACAAAGAAAAAAACAGAAATTCAGTTGCAAAGCTTTTCTAAGATGCAAGTTGATTCCTACAATTGTAAAGAAAATGTCAACGAAAGCAATTGAAATAATGCCAAAATGTGTAGAGCAAGCTTGGTTTGAGAATTGCGAGTGAGTTAGAATCAAAGGAATATTCACTGTATCCTTAGGACCTTCTGGGCACAATGCTTGGCTCAGTGGGAGATAAAGAGATTATAAGAGCAGATTCTGCCTTTGGGGCCCTAGTTTAGGGGAAATTATTTATTTCCTCTCTAGTGAGAGTTATTGTAAGTGTTATGGATGTACAAAAATGTACACAAATAATATTAGCCAAACTGTTATAAGAGTTATAAGAAAGATACTGAGAAAGTGCAATAGGATATAAAGGAAGGAAATATTAACTCCAACCGAGTGAACTTGAGCAAACAAATAAACTCCACAGCTGGTGCAATAAAATGTTATTTTCAGGGAAAAAAAAATACTTTAATTGCTTTAAATGTTATTAGGCAAGTTGCCAAAAAATGTTTTCTTCAATATTAAGTTATGTCTCAAGAATATCACTTCACGAAAATGAGAAAATGTTTTTATAGTTAAACAACAAATTCTGAGAATTTAGAAGATAGTGTCCACCCTGAAAGTTACATGAGTGGTCAGTTTTAACAACCTTATTTTTCAATGGTACAAATAAGTTCCTAGAGAAAGAAAGTAATTTTCAAAGGTCACATAGGATAGATAATTGAGGAGAAAATATCAAGACATACACGAAATGACTTAACAATTGAGCTAGATTTCTGTTTCAAGGGAATTCTCTGCCATCCACTAGGTTCCTGTATTGTCGTAATCTGGATGAGCTCTCTTTTCTGAAATCTTGAAAGATTATAAAAAAAAAAATAGTCACTTTTCACAGGTCATAGAGACTATGATATTCTCTTCTGAATTTTTTTTCCCCAGTGTAGCAAGAGTTACCATGTGTAAGTTTTCTCCAGATTGTTATACACAGGGTTCAAATCACAGATTTACTATGAATTAGATCTTCCCTCTCAAATTATTTCAAGCTTCTTGTAAAATTTTATAGAAAACATTCTAGCTGGTTCTAATTGATTACTAATCAAAGTGATTATCCACTGGGCCATTAAAAGCTATACATTGCAACAAGGGAGACTGTTCATTTCTCCCTCAGAGAAGCTGGTGGATTTGAACTTCTTGAGACACAGCCTTTAGGTTAATGCCACCACACTCTATGGATTATGCCACAGAGGCCTCTACTATTAATTATACAATAGAATTTTCACCAATTTAGGAGTAAATTGGTAGATGACAATAGAAAATTAGCCTAAGCACACAGCCTAGGATTAGGAAGAATATTTGACAAGAGATCATATTTAGAAATTACAGCGCATTCCAGCATCTTAACAACAAAAAGACAAACACCTAAATGCAAGATGAAAGGAAGAGATGAAGAGACTCTCCACCAGAGAAAACATACTGATGGTCAACAAACACATAATGAAATGCTCAAGATCAGTAGATATTTATTTTTAGGTACCATCTGGTTGACTCTAACTCATCGAGATCTTCTGAGCTACCAATCTGAAACTAGGCCTATCCTGGGCCATCATCACAACCTCTACCATGTTCAACCCCATTTTTTTAGTCACTGAGTTCTTTGTGTCTCTTATTGACCCTCTGCATGCACAAAGTATGTGAGATGAAATTTCACCATCATTGCCTGTAAGGAGCACCTGGTTTCTACTTCCTCCAAACCAGATTTATTCTTTTTACAATCCACCATATATTCAAGACATTTCATTGACACCACAATTCAAAGGCATAGATTCTTCTTCAGTCTTCTTTATTTATTGTCCAATTTTCAGCTGCATTGGAAGTTATTGAAAATACTATGACTTACATCATACACACTTTTAATCTTTAAGCGCACTCCTCTCTTTAGCACTTTAATTAGATCTTTGACAGCATCTTTCCCCATGCAACTCATTTATTTATTTCTTTACTGTTGCTACCATGAGAGCTGATTGTGGATCCCAGCCAAATGAAATAGTTGACAACATCAGTATTTTTTCCATCTCTCATAATATTGTCTATAGAGTCAACAGTGGATCTTTTGTTTTCTTGATGTTGAGATGTAACGCATATAAAGATTGTAATTTTTTTTAAACTTCCTTAATAAGTGCTTCACATTTCCTTTTTTTCTGCAAGAAAAGCTTTTTCCATTTGCATAATGCAAGTTATTGATGAATCTTTCTTTATCCCTTATGCCACATTCAGCTATTAGAATAATGATGATCAAAACAGCAAGAGATATCACCTCACCCCAGAAACGAAAGCAAAGTTCAAGGGGAGAGCAAGCAACAAACGTAGCAATAGGTCAGTGAGATTTGAAAACTGACACACTGCTGGTAGACATGAAAAATGATGCAACCACTTTAGAAAGCAATTTGGCACTTCTTAAAAAGCTCAAACCAGAATGGCCATTTGAACCATCTAGTCTACTATTAGAAATATATCCTAAATGATTAAGAACTATGATACAAACACAAGCACACATGCACGTGTACACACACACAGCATATTGTAGCATTATTCACAAGAATAAAGAAATAAAAACAATCCAAGTGCTCAAAAATGAACGGAAAACTATGATACATTCACACAATGGAGTACTATGCATTATTAAAAAACAATGAAGAATTTGTAAAATTCAAAATGAAATCATTAAATAAGTTGTCACAAAAGACCAATATTACAAAACACAATCAATTTATTATGATTAATGGGGGGAACAAGGGACTGAGAGTAAATAATTGATAAACAAAGAACACTTATTGTTATGAATGACAAGAAGGACAGTGTAGAGGGATCGAAAGATCAGATATTGTGTATGTTTGTTGTTGTTATGTGCCGTCGAGTCAATTGCGACTCATAGCGACCCTATGTACAACAGCCCTAAACTCCGCTCTGTCCTGTGCCAATCACACTGTCTCTGACACTCCCATCCCAATTATCCCAGTCACTGAATCAATCCACCTCATAGAGGGCCTTCCTTTCCTGCGCTGTCCCTTTACCATCCCAGGCATGATGTCCCTCTCCAAGGACCGGTCTCTCCTCACAACATGACCAAAGTGTGTTAGACGGAGCCTCAGAATCCTTGCCTCCAAGGAGCCACCCGGTTTAACCCTCTCCAGGACAAATCTGTTTGTTTTCCTAGCAGTCCATGGTATTCTCAATATGCTTCTCCAGCACCACAGCTCAAAGGCATCAATTCTCCTTCTATCCTCCTTGGTCATTGTCCAACTCTCTGATGCATAACAAGTGATTGCGAAGATCATGGCCTGTATGAGACACACCTTAGTCTCCAGAGAGACACCATTGCTCTTCAGTACTTTGGAGAGGTCCCTAACAACAGACTTTCCCATGGCAATGTGCCTTTTAATTTCCTGGCTGCTGGTGCCAAGACTGTTGACTATGGAGCCAAGCAAACTAAAGCTGTGTACAATCTCAATCTCTTCACCGTCCATCCTGATGCTGCCATTTGCTCCAGTGGTGAGAATCTTTGTCTTCTTGACATTGAGCCTCAATCCATATTGTAGGCTGCAGTCCTTGACACTCTGCATCAGGCGCTTCAGGTCCTCTTCAGTTTCAGCAAGCAGGATTGTGTCATCCACATAATGCAGGTTGTTGATAAACCGTCCAGAAATCTTGACCCCACATTTCTCCTCATAGAACCCAGCCTCCTAGATAATCTGTTCTGCATATAGGTTGAAAAGGTATGGAGATAGGATGCAACCTGGCATACGCCCTTCCCAATTTTGAACCATGCAGTGTTCCCTTGCTCTGTTCTGACGACTGCCTCCTGGTCCAAGTATAAGTTTCACATTAGAACGATCAAGTGTTCTGGGATTCCCATTCTTCTCAGAGTCAGCCATAGTTTGTTATGATCTACACAGTCAAATGCCTTTGCATAGTCAATGAAACACAGACAGACATTCCTCTGGTATTCCCTGCTTTCAGCTAAGATCCATCTAACATCAGCTACAATATCTCTCATACCATGATCCCTTCTAAACCCAGCCTGGACTTCTGGTAGTTCTCTGTTGATGTGCTGTTCCAGTCATTTTTGGATAATCTTCAGTAAAATCTTGCTTGCATGTGAAATCAGTGAGATTGTTCTGTAGTTTCCACATTCTGTTGGGTCACCTTTCTTTGGGATAGGAACAAATATCGATCTCTTCCAGTCAGTTGGCCAAGTGTTTTTTCTCCAGATTTCTTGGCACAAATTGGTGAGCACGTCCATGGCAGCATCTGTTAACTGAAATATGTCAATTGGTATACCAACTATTCCTGGAGCCTTATTTTTGCCATTTCCTACAAAGCAGATATTGTGTATATTGTAATTAAAGTTATGGAGGAAAATATTTATAATTATTGGTTGAAAAATCCAAATACTTTGTAAATTTTCATTCAAATCACAACTGATGTCCCGTATCTGATACCATAATCTAATACTTTGCCAAATACTATCCACAGAAGTCTAATAGTTGTATCATTCCTCTCAAGCAGATATCGAAACTGTGGGTCTAAATTAACAACTTAAACAAGACATAGAAAGTTCTATCAGATTCTGATCTCCTGTCTAATTTTATGTGTATTTCTATATAATCGTTTTCCAAAATCACAGGTTGTGGATTCTACAGTTAGTTCTGTTACTGGAATTTGTTTCTTACTCAATACACAGACTCTAGCATGAAAGAGTTGACTAAATGGGAACTCCATTTGTATATAAGTGATATAACTGCATAACTATCAATTACTTAACCTTTATGCTCCCATTTGTTGCCTTTCTTAATCTAATTTCTATCCATACTGATTTATTTTCTTCCTGAGTAGGCTATGATCTATCTAACCTCCTTGTCTCCTATAATATATACATAATTCCTCACATTTTTATGCTGATCTGACTTCCCTACCTGAATGCTTAGCTGATTTGTCTCTCACCCAGCTGATTCTGCCAGTTAATATTCAACCCAACATTATATTCTCTATACTGTCTTTGACCACCCTGTTCTCTTCCTTCATCTTCTCATATTGCCTTGTTTTCTTTCATCATGATATTTTACTAGCTGTATTGTAATTGTGTAAGGGTCTGTATCTCTTAGTTGATGAGCTTTCTGAGAGTTAGAACAGAGTCAACTGCATATATTGATTCAGTTTACACTTAAGTCCATGTTTATAGTTTTAACACCTCAGTAAGTTTGTACTGAATAAAAGAATGAACAATTAAATACATAATTTAGTTAATGAATGGAAATCTATTAGTACACTTTTTACTTGTACAAAAATAGCCACATCAAAACCTGAATCATTTGCAACAATAAAAACAAAATAGATAAATTTTTGCCTTAGAATGGATTCCAACTCAAAAAGATCTCATGTGACAGAGTAGAATTGCTCATGGTTCTATGTGTAAAGTAACATTTTATTTAATGATCTGTAATCTTTACAGAAGAAGATCACCAGGTCTTTCTTCCATGAAGCCTCTAGGTAGGTTGGGACCTCCAACCTTTTCTTTGGAAGGTGATCACTTAACCATTTGTGCTACCAGGATCCTACACTGAAACATGACTAAACCACAAATTTAAAGATGATTTAAGAGATAAAAACTGACATCGGGGTACTACCATTCTAAGTCTAGTTTCAAATAAAAATCCATTTGTGGATTACATCATTAATCTTCCCCATATTTCCTTACCTTTAACTAGAAAGGCACTGTGATGCCATACTTAGAACAGAGCTCACATTCTGAGATTTGTACGTAATTCACAGTTTAAATTCTCTAACTTTGCATAATAAATAGTTTAAATAGTGCAGCAACAGATAGGGAAAGGAAATTAGGATTCTGAATGAAAAAGTTAATTATACCTCTAAGGATTTTTTTTTCTTGTAATACATTAAAAAACAAGCTTAGAAGAGGATAATTTAGGCTAAAAAGAGATGGAAATTCAGGAGATTATGGTAATGGTGATAACTGACAAGTTATCTTATTAAGTGGGGGTAATTAGACTAAATTAATTTTTAAATTGTAGTAGAGGATGCTAGATCAACAATAGCGTAAATAATTTCCGGAGCTGATGATCTTGCAGCTGGAGTAATTTCTTTTAGATGCACTCTGTGCTTAACATTATTGGCCATTTTATCTGCTTCAGCCATGCTATTCAGATGACCCAGGGGGGTATGGATTTAAAGTTGGATCTCCACCCTTTTGGTCAGACTGCCAAAGCAGATCAAGGAATATATTTTTATGAAGGAAAAGTAGCCTTTAACAAAAAGATGTTATTTAGTTACTGTTTCTCCATCTATCTTGGGTCAATATATTGTTATCTATTCAAGAAATAGATTTTCTATTCAAGAAATAGATAATCCAATAATAATGATAAACAAATATTTCTTTTTTTAAAAGTTTACTCTTTTTTTAATATTTTTTTAAAATAATTTTAATGAGCATTTACAGAGATTTTGGATTTCCATTCATTCATTGCTGCACTTCTCTCCCTGCCCAGCTCTACCCCCTAAACAAATATTTCTTAAAACTTGTTTCTTAGAACTGTACTAAAAATTTCTCTTGCATTTATTGTGGCTTTAGAAACTTGCTCTTATAAAATCCACAAAACATCAAAACCAGGCTAAGAACTGAGAGTAATGTAATGACTTGCACTAGAACACATAATAGATGGCAGAATTTAGGTCTAAAATTCATCAGGAAGTCATGGAGCTGCACACAAATCTGTTACTCTGTACTATTCATCTTGATTCTACAGTAGATGTTTTAGCAGAAAAAATTCAAGATAAAACTTGGAGATATCATGATCTAGGAAATAAGCACACTTGAGGAAAAAAACTCTACTTTTATGGATGGATATTGGGGTATATTGAAACAAAAGAAAAATATGACATTAGAGAGCTTAGTCTTATTTAGATAGTGAAATTGTGAATTCAGAAGATAATTACTCTAATTGTCACATTATAATCTATAAAATGATAGAGATAAGAGGAATTTTGAATTAGAACCAAAATATGTCAATGATCACAATGATGACCAAGACCCATGTAAGGAAAATTATCCTTGCCTACAACTTTGCTGGGAAAAGTGGAAGATCAGTGAGAGAGAAGACTTCAACAAGATGGATTAACACAGTGAGTGCAGCGATGAACTACAGAGTGTCCGAGATTGTGAGGTTGGTGCAGGATGGAGTCAATGTTCAGCTCTATTGTTCATAGCATTGCTATGGCTTATAGAGAACTGGATGGCACCTAACAACAACAATACTCCTGCTGAAAGGACAACCGTAGATAGATTTGAATTGCAGCATGGACCAAGCTCATAAATCACCCCTCTTTGCTTGGCCACTGCAGTTGTTCAATATGGAGTGTCCAATTCATAGGCAAGACAGTGAAGTGTGAAGTAAGTTGGTATAGAAATCTTTACTCAGAGAATCAAAGCATTACTACTACAAATATATAGTAGGAACTCAGTTTAAACTGGCCAGTTGAAACCTTGTCTTCTTCTGTTAAGCAGTGGCCAATACAAAATAGACATGGAATCTACTTATTTGTTCCTATAGGCATGAGCGTCTTTAAAGTTCTTTCTGGGCAGTAAGTGACCTCTCACAGATCTGCGGGGTTTAGGGGAGTGGATTACTTGATAAGGTGCCAAGACATAGGGCCGGAACTTAGGTGTGGCACCAAAGCAACTATGGCTTGGCTTCTATGGCTGCTGAAGTTTGGCCAAAGCCCCCAGCATGTGAATATGGTTTGCAGACACCCTCTTTCTTTCTCCTCGCTACAACTACATTAACTCCTGCAGCTGCCACTGGCACAAGTCCTGCCAGGTCCCACTTCTGATCAATCCTTGTGGGGAGATTCTGGACTGCAGCTGCTCTGCTTAGTCCTTTATGCATCCAATTCTGACCAGAGTCCCTGGGTTGCTCAGTGAACATCAAATGCCTACAGGCAGCCAATTATAGGTGCAGATTTGCAAAATCAAAGGCTCTAGGTGCTAACAGAGAGCCAGAGCAGCTTACACAAGTGTTGCTTTGATATACGTGTACTGAATATATACAAACAATATTCAAAATTATGTTTATGCAACACATCCAGATCACATAATGTCCAGTCTCACATGATGTGTTGTGAACTTAAGTGATATATACCTATACATTGTTTGCTGCTACTCTCATTGCAATTAGCGGCATGTCTAATTGAAATTAGCATTTTCTCCTTCTTTTGCCTCATTATAAATTATTTTCAGGATACTCGACACTCTGTTCAATGGTTTCCCATCTTACTCCAAGTTTATAAAAGTATATAACAGTCTATACAACCTCATACTACTCAGGTCCCCATAAATCCTTTTCATTCCTAGCATTTACCATGATTGTCTCCCGTAATTATATTCCAGCCAAGCTAACTTCCTTGTTTCTTGATGTACTCACCAGGAACTTAGTATATTCATCAGGTATGCTCCTTGCTTTATTGACTATGCAAGGCCATATGGCTGTGTTATCATAACAAGTATGATTAACATTGAGAAAAATGGGAGTCCCTGAGCCCTTAACTGTGCTCATATGAAACCTATACATAGGCCAGGAAGCTATAGTGCAAACAGAACAAGGGAACACAACATGGTTTAAAATTAAAAAGGGGGTGTGTGAGGGTTGTATTCTCCCCCATACTTATTCAATCTGCATGCTGATCAGGTTATTTGAGAAGCTGAACTCTATATAAAGGAATATGACATCAGGACCAGAAAAAGACTCATCGATAACCTGCATTATGCAGATGACACAACCTTGCCTGCTGAAAGTGAGGAAGACTTGAAGCACTTGTTGCAGAAGATAAAAAAAAATGCAGCCTTCAATATGGATTGCATCTTAATGTCAAGAAAAAGATTCTTACCACTGGACCAATAAGGCAACATCACAGTGGATGGAGAAAAGATTGAAACTGTCAACAACTCATCTTACTTTGATCCACAATTAAAACCCTTGGTACCAGCAGTCAGGGAATCAGGAGACGTATTGCACTGGAAAAGTCTGCAGTTAGGGACCTCTCCAAATTACTAAGGAGTAATGATGATGATGTTAGTTTGAGGACTAAGGTGCAGTTGATTCAGGTCATGGTCGTTCCACTCACTCACTATAAACCTTAGAGCTGGACAATGCATAAGGATGACACAAGAAGAATTTATGCCTTTGAGCTGTGGTATTGAAGGGTGCTGAACATCCCATGAATGGCTAAAAGAACAAATATGTCTTGGAGATGGTGCAGCCAGAGTGATCTTTGGAGGCAAGGATGATGAGGTTTTGCTTCACATGCTCCAGGCATGTTGCTGGGAGGGGCTATTCCTTGAAGAGGGAGGTCAGAAAGGTCAGCAAAGGAGAGGAAGATCCTCGACCAAGAAGTAGATTGACTCAGTGACTATTCCAATGCGCTCTAATGTGTGTGCAAGTGTGAGAATGGCACAGGATATGACAGGGTTCAGATCTGTTGTTCATAGGGTCACTATGGGTTGTACTTGACAGCACCTATAAACAACTACAACTCCTATGAACCAGATTTAGGAACTACAATTTGTCTTTTGATTTCTTGACTGTGGGAAGCAATGATGTTGATGGATACAAGCATAAATGAAATAGTTGACAGCTTCTGTCTTTTCTCCATCTATCACGAAACTGCCCAGTGACACAATGGTGAAGATTTTTGTTTCCTTGAGATGTAGCCTTAATAACACAGGTTGTTGATGAGTCTTCCTTTGATTCTGATGATATAAAATCTAGATTCTTGAGTGATTTATCAGTACACAGAATTAATAGTTATGGAGAAAGTATACAACTCTGAAGCTCACCCTTCCAGAATTTGAACCATGCTGAATTCCTTTGTTCCATTTGAAAATTAATTCTTACTCAATGTAGACATTTCTGGGGTTCCAACTCTTCTGAATTAAAGTCATAATTCCTTATGATGAATAAGTAAAATGCCTTTGTGTAGTTAATAAAACACAAATAGACATCTTTCTGGTATTCTTTGCTTTCAGCCAAGACCCATCTGACATGAGCAACGATAAACCTGGAACCCTGACCACTTTTTTTCCAGCTTGCATGTCCGGAATCAACAACATGATACCTTTGAAAAACAAGGTTCTAAAAGGCAACAATGACAGTTTAAAGATTAAAATGCACCTGAATCAACCCAGAGTCTTTTCAATTACTTCCTGTACATCTGAAATTTGGCAATGAATAAGGACGACAGAAGAAAAATTGATATTTTTGAATTGTAGTGTTGGAGAAGACCACTGAATATTACATGGCCTGCCAAGAGAACAAACACATTTGTTGCGGAGAAAATGCAACTAGGATGCTTCTTGGAAACAAGAATGGTGAAACTTCATCCCACATACTTTGAGCATGTTATTGAAGGTGTTGGGTGCCACTGAATCTAATGTGGTTTATACAGACTGAACAAACAACAAATCAGAACACTGTCTTATTCTGTGCCATTTTCATCATTCCTCATATAGTCAAGCCCATTTCAGCAGTCACCTTGTCAATTCATCTGGTAGAGTCTTCTCTCTTTCACCTATCCCACTCTTTTCCAAGTATGATGTCCTTTCCAAGGAATAGCCTCTGTTTAAAAGGGATATGTGATTAGGTATTGTTGTCATGACAGGAGTCCAGAATGAGGCTGCACAGTGCAGTGGACTTGGGGCAGAGGGATTGCATAGCAATGAAGGAAGTTTTATTTTGCTTATCAAGGAGAGGGGTGAATTGGAGGAGAGGGCGTGGGCAGAGAGAAAAATGCAACAATGAATGACTAGAAATTTGAAGTCTCTGTGAACTTTCATTAAAATTAATGAAATATTCTTTAAAAAAAAACACCTCATGTCATTAATTAGTCCTCAACCTGACATTGTTGCTCCTCAGTAATATGAAGAGGTCCTAACTGCAGGTTTCCCAATTCAATACGTCTCCTGACCCCTGACTGCTGATATCAAATGTCTTCATTGTGGATCCAAGTAAAATGAAGTTGTTGGCTGCTTCAGTCTTCTCTATCTTTCATGATGTTGCCTTTCAGTCCAGGGGTGACAGTTTTGTTTTCTTAACACAGAGATGCAATCTATATGGAAGGTTGTAGTATTGAATCTTTTGCAGCGAGTACCTCAAGTTCTCCTCACTTTCAACAAGCAAGGTGTGTCATGTGTATAACACAGGTTGCTGATGAGCCTTTTTCCAGTCTTGATGCCACATTCTTCTTCATAGAGTCCAGCTTCTTAAACAATTATCTCAGCATACAAATTTAATAGCTTTGGAGAAAGGATTCACACATTTCTTAATTTTTGAACCCTGTACTGTTTCCTGTTTTGGTTTGCACAACAGCTTCTTGACATAGGTATAGGTTTCATATGCGTACAATTAAGTGTAATGCTCCACATAGTCAAATGCCTTTGCATAGTCAATAATATACAGGTATTCATCCAGTATTATTTTCTTTCAGTCAGAATCCATTTGACATCAGTAATGATATCCTTGGTGTCACAGCCTCTTCTAAATCCAACTTGAACTTTTGGTAGTTCTCTGTTTGGTTCTAGTTGGTTTTGAATGATATCCAGCAATAGT
This sequence comes from Elephantulus edwardii, assembly GCF_000299155.1. Taxonomy (NCBI): domain Eukaryota; kingdom Metazoa; phylum Chordata; class Mammalia; order Macroscelidea; family Macroscelididae; genus Elephantulus; species Elephantulus edwardii. The sequence goes on along the minus strand of NW_006399842.1, from coordinate 6,156,446 downwards.
TTGCCTGCATCTGATATTAACAATATTGTTAGATAATTTCCACATTCTATTGGATCACTTTTCCTGGGAATTGGAACAAATATTTATCAATAATCCAAGGAGTTGTCCTCCAAAATTCCTGATATAGACTTCCAGGGCTGCAATTGAAGCATGTCAAGTCATATTCCACCGGTTGTTGGGGGCTTAATTTCTTAGCAATGTCTTCATTACGTCTTGAAATTTTTCTTTTTTGGCTCTTGATCTTATGATATTTCATGTGCTATTTCACAGCTGACCAGTTTTTTTGGTACAGTGATTCTTTGTATACCTTAATTTTCTTTTGATGCTTCCTGGATCATCTCTAAGTATAGCAACTCAGTGCCTAAATTTGTTTTTTAGTTCTTTCAGCTTGAGAAAAGCCAAATGAGTTATTGCCTTTTAAGTCTCCAATTATAGGTCTTGGTGTATTCTATTATAATAGTTTATTTTGTCTTCTCAAGCTTGCCTTTAAAATCTTCTATTCAGCTCTTTTACTTCAATACATCTTTCCTTTGTTTTGGTTTCTCGATGCTCTTGTAAAACTCTCGGGATCTCTCCTGACATCTCTTGTGGGTTTTTCTACTACCTCTGTCTTTGTTTTGACATTTTTGCTCTCTTCATGAATGATATCTTTTATGTAATCTAACAACTCATCTAGAATTTGTCATTAATGTTCAATGTGTAAAACAAATTCCTTTTTTTATAATTTTTTATTGTGTTCTTAATGAAAGTTTACAGAAACTTGGATTTCCATTCATTCATTGTTGCACATTTTCCTTGCTACCTTTTCCTCCCACCCCATTCACTTTTCTCTTTAAAAAAATCATTGTTGCACAATTCCCCCACTTCCAGTCCACCTTGCTATGCACCTATTATTCTGGATTGTTGTCATGCAAATAATGCTTAATTATAAATTTCTTTCAAATAATTCTTTCCTCATATATTTCAATGAAGTTTTCATTATTTATCTCCTCTTTACTTAGTTTCCCCCTAACTCTCATGTCAGTCCTATTTTATAACAGTGGCATTATGCAGTATTTGTCCTTGTGTGACCGAGATATTTCCTATTTAATTCAGCATAATGTCCTCCAGGGTCACCCAATTTGCATAGTATTTTATGAGTTCCTTGTTTTTCATTGCTTCATAGTATTCCATTGTGTGAATATACCACAGCTTTATCCATTCATTTATTGATGGGTACTTGTGTTGCTTCCATCTCTTTGCTATTATGAGCAATGAAGCAATAAATATGGGTGTGTATGTATCTGTTTGGGTGCAAGTTCTGATTTCCTGTTCTTAAGATAATTTTTAAATGCAAGTGGGATAGACTCAAGATAATATTTTTGCTTTTAGAGACTTGTTTTCATTTTCTTCATCCTCAATTTGAATTTGCACATGGATAATTGATTGTCCATTCCAAAGTTGGCACCTGGGCTAGTTTTGGCTGCTCCTATTGATCTTCTGATTTTAGAGTCATAAAGATTAAGGATAATGTGTTCCATTTACCTATTTCTATTCCTCTTTGATTTTCCTTTCCTTCACTCTAAATAGGAAAGGGACAATAATTACAACTTAGATAGCAGATTTCAAGATTTTAAGACCTCATTTGTTGCTCACCACAGTGGGTTAGAACACACTGTCCTTATAGTCTATTTTGTGCCAATAGGCCTTGATATTCCCCTAGATTACACCAGTCAGTTGTTAAACTTTTGTCTCTAATCTGATCTAGATGCCTTAACTCTGTCTACCTGCAAACACATTGGCTCACCTACATCATTAAGAGCTGATTAAGCCATCATTTTCTCATGCAACTAGGACGTGTTAGTCTTTCCACAAGGGGATTTGCTAGTTTTGTCATTAAATTGTGCAGATTCAGAGGCAGAAAGGGGACATTTAATGACTGGGAACGGAAGCAGTGAATAGACAGGTACCTCTTCCTGTGCCAGGGATTGTATCTTGCTGAGACTGAGAAGCTGTCTGGACTCGGGGGTTCTATCTTGTTGAGTAAGAGGACACCTGGAATCAGGTATTATATCTTTCTGTGAAATGAGAAGTTATCTGGATTAAATGATTCTTTCTGTTAACCTGAATTAGATAGCCTGCTAACTTCCCTAATAAACTCCATAAGAGCGCGTATGGTTCTATAAAGTCTGTGTGGGCACTGCATTGTATTTTAGACCCAGCAAATAAGTACAAGAGCATGAAGGATATTTCTGACTTCATGCAAATTAGTTTTGTGTTGTAGAGGCTCTTGAGGAGTGCAGTTCTCCCTTGTGGAGTTGGTAGAGATTGGTCTTGGCTTTCTCCATCTTTTCTTTGCTCTTCTAACAATTATGGACCTGGAAGCCTCAGAACCAGTGACTTTTGTTCTCAAGGTGTTAGTTATAGTTGTTATGTGCTGTTGAGCCACCTGCAATTCATAGCAATACTGTGTACAACAGCCCTAAACCCTGCTTTATCCCTTGCCAATCTTATTTTCTCTGACATGCCTATCCCTATTACCCCAGCGACTTAATCAATCCATCTAATTGAGGGTTTTCCTCTCCTGCTCCATCCCTCCACTCTCCGAAGCATGATGTCCTTTTCTAAGGACTGATCCCACTTTGCAACATGTCCGAAGTATGTCAAATGAAGTTTCAGAATCTTTGCCTCTAAGGAGCAGCCTGGCTTCACACTCTCCTGGAAGAACTTGTTTGTTCTCTAAGCAATCCATGGTATACTCAATACTATTCCTCAGCACCACATCTCCAAGACCTCAATTGGCCTTCTATCATCCCTAATCATTGTCTGGCTTTCTGATGTATAGCAAATAATTCAAAGACCATGGCCTGTGTCGGGTGCACCTTAGTCTCCAGACTGATATCGTTGCTCTTCAGAACTTTAATGAGGTCTCTGACAGCGTACTTTCCCAATGCAATTTGTCTTTAAATTTCCTGGCTGCTGTTACCCAAAGAGTGGGTTGTAGAGCCAAGCAAACTGAAGCTTTTAACGATCTCTTCACTGGCTATCATAATGCTGCCAATCAGCCCAGTAGTGAGAATCTTTGTTTTCTTGATGTTGAGCTTCACTCCATATTGAAGACTGTAGTCCTTGACCTTCTGCAGCAAGTGCTTCTGGTCCTCCTCAGTTTCAGCAAGCAGGGTTGTCATCTGCAAAGTGGAGATTGTTGAAGAGTCTACCTCTAATCCTGATGCCACATTTCTCCTTATAGAGCCCAGCCTCCTGGATAATGTTTCACATATAGATTGAAAAGATGTGGAGATAGGACACATCCCTGGCACAAACCCTTCTCAATTTTGAACCATGCAGTGTTTCCTTCCTTTGTTCTGATGACTCAAATACTTGTCTCTAATGGCTATATTTCATATATATAGATGTGTTTGTAACATATTAATTATATGTAGACGTCTGCGAAAAGTCTGTGTAGTTTTAATTCTCTTCACTTGCTCTAATGTGTTCAGCTGATCTATCTGTGTCTATATCCACTTTTAGATCAATGTTTGCTATTACTGATAATCCACGTTTGTGTATGTAATATTATTTAACTTTGTTATCCCTAACTCTTGTGTATCTCACCCTATCTTCCTTTATTTTATGGATATTTTGCCTCAAATCCCTGGTAGCCTAGCGGTAAGGAGCGGCACTGCCAACTCAAAGGAATGTTATTTGAATCCATCAGCTGTTCCACAGTTGAAATATGGCAGTCTTCTATGTGTTTTATTTCCACTGAAAACCCACTGGAGAACCAATTATAAGTAGGGTCTAACTCAATGATATAAAACAACAGCACTGTCTTATAACTGATTTCCGCTCCCGTTTACCTCTCCCCTTTCCTGGTAACTATCAAAAAAGATTTATCTTTCTGAGTAAGCTTACCCTTACTTTAACTTCTTACAATAATGGACACATACAATATTTGTCCTTTGGCTTATTTTATATCAGATTTGTATCCAGTTTTGTTATCCAGTGTTTGTTATTTTTGAAAATTCTTTGTTAAATTTGACTGCTGCCCAATATTTCATTTATATATGTATCATATTTGTTTATCCATTCATCTGTTGATTGGGATGTAGTTTGTATCTTAAATAAGAAAAATGGAATTATGTTTTATAAAAACAGTTGACAAATTGTGCCCAAATTTAAGGATATTTTTTGCCCATCTAACAATTTATACATTGGTTACATTTTAAATAATGCATCAACATTCTAGTCATTTCCATTTACTCTCTTAATCCAGCTTCCCTTTCCTACTCACGCTATATTTAATTTTTGATGGAACCTTTGTTGTTGTTAAGTGCCATCAAGGTGAGTATGATTCATGGGGACTTTAGGAACAATAAATCTGAACTTGGTTCTGCCCTACACCATCCTTATCCTCTTCAACACATTTGAGTCCATTGCCACTGACGTATCCCTTAATGTCACTGAAGTTCTTCTTTTTTGCTGTTGTTGGTATGTGCTATCGAGTCATCTGTAACCCATAGTGACCCTAAGTACAGCAGCTCTGAACCCTGCCCCGTCCTGAGCCAGTTTCACTAATTCTGACACCCCAGTTACTATATCAATCCATCTCATCTGGGGTCTTCCTCTCCTGTGCTGTCTTTCCACCTTTCTGAGCATGATGTTTTTCTCTAAGGATTGGTTCCTCCTGGCTACATTCCCAAATTATGTGAGATGGAGTTTCAAAATTCTAGCCTCCAAGGAGAAACTTGGTTTCACCCTCTCCAGGCCAGACCTATTTGTTTTTTTGGCAGTCCATGGTATGTTCATGACTCTTTTTTGCAGCATCACAATTTGAAGGCATCAATTCTACTTCTATCATCCTTAGTCATTGTCGAACTCTCTGACTCATAGCAACTAATTGCTAAGACCATGGCCTGAATTAGGTGCACCTTAGTTTCTAGATTGATGTTGTAGTGTTTCAGTACTCTGGAGAAGTCCCTGACAACAGATTTTTTCCCAGTGCAATTTGTCTTTTGATTTCCTCACTACTGGTGCTAAGAGCATTGATCTTCCTCACTTCCAAATATTCTGAATTCCTAAATGCTGGTGGATTCAAGCAAGACAAAATCATTGACAATTTTAATCATTTCTCCATCTATAATGATGTTGTCTACAATAATGTTGTGGTGATGTTTTTTGTTTTCTTGATGTTGAGATGCAATCCATATTGAAAGTTGAAGTCTTTGATCTTCTTCAACAAGTGATTCAGGTCCTCTTCATTCTCAACAAGTAAGGTTGTGTCATCTCCATAGTGCCAGCTGTTGGTAAGCCTTCTTCCAATTCAGATGCCAGATTTTGTTCATAAATCTACCTCTTGAATGAAATCTCAGTATATCAATTGGTTAGATATGGAGAGAAGATATAGTCCTGACACCCTAGTGTCCTAGAGAGCCATGCTAAACTCCCAGAGACACTCGGTTCAAATCTAGTAATTGTTTCATGGGAGAAAGATGGGAACTCTCCTCTCATGTGATTAAACTGCTTCTAAAAACCCTCTAAAGGATCATCTATGAGTTAGTTCTGATATGATGATACACAACATCAACAATGAAGATATTGAGCTAAGAAAAAAAAATTTCTGCCCATTTTTTTAATCTTTGAAGATAAAATTTTGCCTACATTCCACCCATGTTTACCTATCCTGTAAGTTAGTAGCAGGATCGTGGTTGATACCCGAGAGCCAATTGCACAGTAATAGAACAGACACCTCATAGACACGACCATACTTTTGGCCTTTATGGGTAGCTAATCATAATTAAAGTGATGATTTATGGCTTAAAAGCGTAGCTAACTATCTATCAAAATTAGCTTATTCCTCTGTGTGAAATACATCTTACAAAAAGATTTTGAATAATAAAAATTTTGAAATACAATTAATCATTAATCATGAACACAACAGAGAATGTAGACATCTTGTCCAATGGCATGTAAACTTGAACCCAAATTCACTGTCATTGGATCTATTTCAACTCATATAGTTTCTATAGAATTCAGTAAAACTGCTTCATAGTGTTTCCAAAGCCATACATTCTTACAGAATCAGATTTACTTAATCATCTCCTAGAAGGTGGCTTGCTATTGTTAAGTGCCATCAAGTTGACTACAACTCATAGTGACCCCAAGTACAACAGATCTGAATCTTACCTTCTATTGTGCCATCCTCACGATGTACAATATGCTTGAGCCCATTGTTCTAGGCACTGTGTCAATCTATCTTGTAAAGTCTTCTTTTCTTTATCAAGTCTTCTTTTCTTTCGTCTACCCTCCCTTTTTCTTTCCCAGCATGATGAGAGTGTTCTCTCTCAAAGACTAGACTGTCATAGATGAAGTTTTACAATACATGCCCAAGGAGCAACTTGGTTGTACTTTCTACAAGACAGACTTGTTTGTTCTTTTAGCACTGCATGGGATATTCAGTGCTTTTATCCAACATCACAATTCAAAGGAATAAATTATGTCATTTATTCCTTGTCCAACTTTCAGATGCATAGGACCTAAGTGAAAATACCATGGTTTGGATGAGGTGGACCTTAGTTTTAAAACTGGCACAATTGATGTTTAGCACTTAACAACACATATTCCAATATAACCCATCTTTTGACTTCTTGTCTAATGTAACTACAAGTATTGATTATTAATCCATGGAAAGCAAAATGGTTGACAATTTCAATTTTGCCTCCATCTATCAAGATGTTGCCATTTGGTCCAGTAGTGAGGATTTGTATTTTTTTCTGAAGCTTCATTTGACATACTTTGGACAGCACAGAAGAGGAAGACCCTCATGAGGTGGATTGATTTCATCACTGGGGTAATGGGGATAGGAGTGTTAGAGATGATGAGATTGGCAAGGGATTAAGCAGGGTTTAGGGCTGTTGTGCATAGGGTTGCTATGAGTCACAGGCAACTTGACAGCACATAACAACTACAAAAACAACAAGATGTTAAGATGTAAGATGAAGGTTCATTAGTCTTTGATCTTTTACAAGTCTTCTACTTTCTACAAGCAAAAAATTGCTACTAAACTTTTAGTTAGCAGCTAAACATGTTAACTGTCATGCCACTATAGTTCCTTTAAAGACACATAGGTAATCAGAATTGATGGTTTTTCTGACCACCTTGGTTGTCTTTTTCTAAAACAACTTGCTTGCCTCTCTACTTCTGAGGGTAAAATTGAAAGTTTGTAGCTTCTTGTCCATGGCTTTCAATGGTAAGGTCCTAATTAACCTCTTCAAGTCATCCATCCTCTATCTCAGCCTGACTTACCTCTTCCATGAAGTATGCCACTCTCTCCTGCATTAATTTCATGATATTTTAGCTGCTATTATATTTCAACACTTCATTATTTCAACACCTTATTATTACAGCCATCATAATCCAGAGGGTTTTAATCATGACAGCTCCTTGCTGATTTCTTGACTTTTAAGGGAAATAGTCATGGGGGGAGGGGGGGGAAAGTAGTAGTCGATCTCTGGTCAATTCTTTTCTATTTCTTATTGACCAGAATATTTACCAATAATGGATAAAGAATGGGCTGTAGGCTTGGTATATTTGGCTTTAACAGCAGGTTTCATCACTTACCACATGCCTAACCTCCTTAAAAACAAACAAACGAGCTCCTTATGAGACTGAGTTGTTTCACTTAGCATAACACTTTCAACACTTTCTTTTTTTTTAGCATAACACTTTCTAAACTCTCTCATGTTATATATTACTTTACAAAAATCATTATTTCATAGTGCTGCATTCCTGTGTGTGAAACTTACTACAATTTCTTAATCCATTCATTTTTCTGATGGACATTTGAGATGTTTCCATTTTCTTCCTATTATGGCTATACAGCTATGAAAATAGATATGCATACCTCTATTTTGTTTCACTTTTAATTTACTTGAGGTATATTTCTAGCAGTGAAATTGCTGAGTCATAGGAATTTGTATGCACGGCTTTTTGAGGAAATGCCACACTACCTTCTAGAGTAGTTTTACCATTTTACAGTCCCACCAACAGTACGTGAGAGTTCCAGTGTCTCTGCATCCTCTCCAACATTTATTGCTTGCTGTCCTGTTAAATTTTGCTGCTGCTACTGGGCTGAGATCATATCTCCTTGATGATTTGATTCTGATTGACATCCCTCTGATAGACAATCATTTGGAACTTTTTTTTCAAGAGTCTGTTGGCATCCAAATGCCTTCCTTTGTAAAGTTTCTTCATGTCTTTAGCCCATTTTGTTATTGGATTGTCAGTCATTTCCTTGCGAAGGCCCTGTAGTATTTGGTAAATGATAGTTTGGAGACCCTTGGCTGCAGTGTCATTGCCAAAATTTTTTTCCAGTCTTTAGATTTTATTTTTTAATCTACTGGATATAATTTTTAATGTACACAGTGACTTGATTTGCAATGCCAGACTCTACAAAGAAGAATGTGGCATCAAGATTGGAGGAAGTTGGATCAACCACCTGAATTATGCAGACAACACAACTTTGCTAACTGAAAGTGAGGCATAAAAATCAGGGGAAGATTCATCAATCATTTGTATAATGCAGATGATATAACTCTGCTTGCTGAAAGTGATAAGGACTTCAAATTCTTACTACAGAGGATCAAACACTATAGCCTTTAGTATAGATTGCATCTCAATTATCAACAAGACAAAAATCCTCACCACTGGACACATAGATAACATTATGATAGATGAGCAAAAGTTTGAAATTCTCAATAATTTGTCTTACTTGGATCCACTATCAACACCTTTGGTAACAGCAGCCAGGAGAACAAAAGACATAGTGCTTTGGACAAGTCAACTGACAGGTTTCTCTCCAAATTATTGCAAATTATTGCATCATTAAGAACAGTGATTTCTGTTTGGAGACTATGGTCTTTTTCAATCACTTGCTATGCATCTGAGACCTGGATAATAACTAAAGTTGATAGAAGAAGAATGGATGCCTTTGAGTTGTGGTATTTGAGAAGAGCCCTAAATATTCCATGAACCATCAAAAAAAAAAAAAGATAAGTTTTGGGAAAAGTGCAGACAGAGTGGTATTTATGGGCAAGTATGGTGAAACATATTTTTTGAATGATGCTAAGAGATTCTATTCCTTGGAAAAAAAGGCATTATGCTTGGGAAAGTGGACGGTCAGTGAAAGAGAAGTAGACCCTAAACAAGATGGACTGACAGTGACCACAGCGATGGCTTTAACTGTGTTGGAGACCATGAGAATGGCATAGGATAGGACAGGATTTACATTTTTTGTTCATTGGGTCATTGTGACGACACCTAATAACAAGGACAACAGCAATGAAAACTAATAGAAATATTAGAAGAAAAACCCCCTCTCATTGTCATTGGGCAACTTCCAAATCATGGTGACCTCCATCAGGTATCCAAGGCTATAAATCCTTACAGGATTTACTGCTTATATTTATCCTGCTGAGCAGTTTGTGGATTTGATCTGAAAACTTTGGTTAGCATTACAGCATAGAAAATGCTATGCCGTAGTCATTCCTAACCATACATAGGTAATTTGTTATCTCTATAAGCCCTGTGACCCTCATTTGCAATGATAAAATGCTAATTGTACTTATTGTTGTTATAAGAATTAATAGGATTATATCTCATGAAGTTCTTAAAATACTGGTGTGATGCATACGAAAATTTCATCGACACTTCTATACATTTCCTAAGAGCATATGTGAAAAGCTGGATCAAGGACTAGTGACTAAAGGACTGACGGGTTAAAACTAAGGAGTACAGGGCTGAGAGAGTAAATGGGACTTTTATTGCCCAAAGCACTTTGTGCAATTCTCATATACAACAATAGTATAGAAGACCTGTCTTCATTTTCAAGGCAGGAAACAAGAGGTAACTATCTTGTATAATTTGAGTCTCCAATTTTTGTTGATTAATTTTTTTTAAAGTCAAGAAGAGAAATGCCTTCTGTATAATTGGTAATATTAAGATAAGTGAGCCTAGGCAACATAAAGGTGTGTTGTTCAATTAGTCATTTGCTCATGACTTAATGTGAACTGATGTCCTAAAAAAGATATTTTTAGGAAAATAAGATTTAGTTTTATTAATACTTGAGCCATGGAAAGAAAGACACTAAATATATATTTAAATTAAGAAGCATACTAAAAGGAAATACTTGTCAGCATAGCACTTAACATAATACTAGACTGCACCATCAGTGTCACTGGAATACCTGGCTATTTGCCATTTTTATTCCCTCTCCTGTCTCCTTTTCAAAAATAATCTATCTGAATTTAGAATTGATTATTTTCTGCCTTTAATTTTTATTTTTACTTATTCACTGGGTGACCTACCTAGTAACAAGCAGCCGTACTACAATCTGAAAGGCAAGCAGTTCAAATCCACCATCTGTTAGACAGGAGAATAATGGGCAATCACCTCCTCTGTGATTAACTGCCTTCAAAAACCCAACAGAGGGTCAGCTATGGCTTGGTTCTGACGTGATGGTACACAACAACAGCAACTTAACTACATGATATTTTTTAAATGTAATAACTCAGCATTTCTTAAACTCAAGCAACTGAAGAAGAAATTCAAACCTCGAGTCGCAATACTTAAGGATGCTTTGGGCAGAATATTAAATTATCCTGGTACTATGTAAAGTAGATGGAAAGAGTATACAGAGTCATTAAAACAAGAGGAATTGGAGACACAAAAGAATTTCATGAAACAACATATGAGCAAGGGCCTGTGGTGGTGAAGGAAGAAGTTCAAACTCCTGGGCCAATTGGTGAACCATGATAGATGGAGAAGAGATTGAGGTTGTTAACAATTATATCTTGCTTGGTTCAACAACCAGCGCTCTTGGCACCAGCAGTCAGAAAATCAAAAGATGAATTACACTGGGACAATCTACTGTCAGTGACTTCTCCAGTGTATTGAGAAGCAACAATGTCAATCTAGAGACTAAGGTATGCCCTATCCAAGCAATGGTCTTCACAGTTATTTGCTGTGCATCAGAGAACTGGACAACAACTATGGATAAAAGAAGAAATGATGCCTTTGAGCTATGGTGCTGGAGAAGAGTCTTGAATATACAATGGACCTTTAAGAGAACAAAACTATCTGTCTTGGAGAGGGTAAAACTAAGTTTTTCCTTGGTCTCACATACTTTGGGCATGTAGTGCTTGGAGAAGTACATCATGCTTGGAAGGACAGAGGGACAATGCTAAGCAGGAAGATCTCGGATGAGAAGGATTGACACTGTAACTGGCGTAATGGGGGTAGTTGTGTCAAAGTTAGTGAGACTGGCTCAGGATAGGGCAGGCTTTAGTGCTGTTGTACATAGGGCCACTAAGAGGTATAGGTGACCTGATGCTTAATGGTACATATCAACAGCTCTGCAGTAGTCTAGTGTGTGGAACCATGTATAATGTCCACAACAACCTGAGTTTTAATAACACAAATCTCTTCTAAATTCTTACAGTGATACGTGTCTAGGTTTTTTTTTCTTCTAGATTTCCCACATCTAAGCCAACTTTCATAATTTCAATCATAGTTACCTTCTTGAGTATGTATTCAATGATTCTGGTAGTTTTTCCTCACCTTAAAAGTTGTAGAAATTTTCTTATTTTCTTAAGATTCAAGGTACTGAACTTGCCATCCTAGTCCCTGGCAGCCCAACTCCAATATTCCATCTCAGTTTCATCTAAACTAGACACATTTTTCTTTCTTATCACTTGCTTCTGGTTTACTTTTTAGTTACTCAGACAAATAGAAGTACCACCACTACAAAACACCATGTACTGATAATCTGCAATTTCCTCCCTGTTGTTTCTTTTGCTTGTTGCTTTATTGTTGCTTTTACTATTGCTTCTATACGGATATGCTTATTTATTTACAATTCTTATGAATGTAGCAATTGTCTCTCAATTTGATATACTGGGCTGACTTGTTATTGTGATGCTGAAAGCTGTGTCATAAGCATTTCAAATACCAGCAGGGTTATCCCAGGAGGAAAGGTTTCAGCAGAGTTTACAGATTAAGACAGACTAAGAAACAGGGCTGGCCATCCATTTCTACAATAGCAGACCTTCAAAAAAACCCAATGAACAGAGAGGAGTACTGTTAGATATAGTACCATGAGATTGAAAGGTACTCAAAAAACGAGAAGAAATAACTGCAAACGTCCACTAATAATTGGATCATGTTATACATCAAATCTGTACCTAGAAAAACTGGAAACTTTCAGAAAAGAAATGGAATCCGTGAAGATCAACATCCAAGGCTCATCAGTTACTGAGCTTTAATGGACTGATTTTGGTCACTTTGAATCAAACAATCACATGATATAATATGACTGGATGACAGATTGAGAGGAATAATTTAACATTCACTGTCGAAACTAACAATGCAATATCTGTTCCGAACTACAATTTTATTAATATTTTTTTATTTTATTTTATTATTTTTGTGTGAGTGTACCATCAAATCAGATCTGACTGGTACAGGAGGAGATTTCCCCTCCTTCCCCGGCAAAGCATCTGGTGGATTCGAACCGTGCACCTCTGGGATTGTAGTTGCAGCTTCTTGCCATTACATTTTTAAGTGATAGAATGCTACTATCCATACACATTCAAAGAAGATCTGTTAATACAACTGTTATTTAAATATACTCATCAATGACTAAAATCAGAGTTGAAGAAACTGAGAAATTCAATCAATTTTACACTTTGAAATTAATGGAACATGTTCTCGAGATGCATTAATAAATAACATTTGGAAATAAAGAGGGAAAATAAAGCTGGGGGGAAAAAAATTAGACTTGGTGACAGAAAGGAACCTGAAGACTGAATGATAGAGTTTTATGCAAACAATGATTTGTTGTTATGTGTCGTCGAGTTGCCTGGGACTCATAGTGACCTCATGTTCAACAGCCCTAAATCTTGCTCTATCCTATGCCAATTTCATTGTTGATTAGTCTACTTTAAATCCTGATGCTACATTTTTCCTCATAGTGCCCAGCTTTCCAGATAATCTGTTCTGCATATAGATTAAAAAAAATGTGCAGATAGGACATATCCTTGGCACACACCCTTCCCAATTTTAAACTATGCAGTGTTTCTTTACTATGTTCTGATAACTCCTTCGTGGTCCAAGTATAGGTTTCACATAAGCACAATCAAGTGTTCTGGGACATTAGTAGGTGAAAACATTAATGAACAATTATTCACTCATTGCAAATATCTTTTTCAAAAACATATACTGCATTTACAACTCTGCTATGCTCATGAGTCTATGCCAAACAAACCTAGAAGGCAGCTAACTGGCCAACTAACTAGAAAAGATCAAGATTTGATCCCATTCCAAAAAGAGTTGATCCAAAGGAATATGGAAATTATTCAAGCAATATCACTAATCTCACATGAATGTAGAATCTTACTGAAGATAATTTACAAAAGGTTGGAACACTTACATGGACAGAGAAGTGTCAAATATTCAGGCTGGAATAAGGAATGTAATTTCTGATATCAGATCAATCTTGACTGAAAGCACATAATTCGAGAAATATGTTTTATTGACTATTCACAAACATTGGACAAGATGGATCATAACAATTAATAGTTAATATTAAGAAGAATGAGAATCCCATAACACTTAATTGTCCTCATGTTAAACTTATACATAGACCAACAAGCTATTGTCCAAATAGTAAAAGGGGACACTGCATGACTTAAAATCAGGAAAGGTGTGTATCAGGATTGTATCCTTTCCTCACATCCATTCACTCTGTATGCTGAGCAAATAATTTGAGAAGCTATGCTATGTGAAGAATGTGGCATCAAGATTAAAGAAAGACTCATCATCAGCATGTCTTATGCAGATGACACAATCTTACTTGCAGAACGTCAAGATTGCTTGAAGCATTTACTGTAGAAGATTGACGACTATAACCTTCAATATAGATTCCATCTCAAGAAAGCAAAAACCATTGGACCAACAAGCAACATCATGAGATGTGGGGAAAAGTTTGAAGTTGTCAACTCTTTTACTTTACTTGGATGCATAATCAATACTCATGATAACAGCAGTCAAGAAATAGAAAGACATACACTGCAATCCCAGAGGTACATAGTTCGAATCTACCAGATGCTTTGCTGGAGGAGGGGCAATCTCCTCCTGTACTTGTCAGATCCAATTTGACCGTACACACACAAAAAAATAACAACAATTTAAAAAAAATGATAAAAGAAACAGAAAAACTTTCTGCATTGGGGAATGTCTGCTGTTAAGGATTTATTCAAAGTGCTATAGATCAATGATGTTAATTGCAAGACTATGTTGCACCTGAAACAAACTATGATTTTAAAAAAAAAAATGTTTCCTGTGAATCTGAAGCTGGACAATAAGTTAAGATAACAAAATAATTTATGCCTTTGAATTTTATTGTTAGAAAAGAAAACTGAATATTCCTTAGACTTTGAAAAGGACAACAAATTCTGTCTTGGAGAAAGTAGAGCCAAAGTATCCCTTGGTGGCAAAGATGGTGATAGTTCATCTCATATAGTTTGTGTATGAGAGGAAGGCCCAGTACTTGGACAAATACAGCATGAAAGGAAAGAAGACATATCAGAGAAATAGAGGAAAACCCTAAAGAAAGAAGGATTGACATAGTTACTATATCGAGGAGAATGGGAATCCCAGAACACTTGATTGTGCTTATGCAAAACCTATCCTTGGACCAGGAGCAGTTGTCAGAATACAGCAAGGAAACACTGAGTGATTAAAAATTAGGAAGTATGTGCATCAAGGATGTGTACCAAGGATGTGTCTTATTTCCGTGTCTTTTAAATCTATATGCAGAACAGATTATCTGAGAAACTGGACTATATGAGGAGAAATGTGGCATCAGGATTGGAGGTAGACTCGGTAACAATCTGTGTTAAGTAGATGACACAACCCTGCATGCTGAAACTGAAGAGGACCTGAAGCGCTTGCTGCAGAGTGTCAAGGACTGCAGCCTTCAATATGGATTGAAGTTCAATATCAAGAAGACAAAGATTCTTACCACTGGGCCAATTGACAACATCAGCCTGGATGGTGAAGAGATAGAGATTGTTAAAAGCCTAAGTTCGGTTGGCTCTAAAATAAACACTCTTGGTACCAACAGCCAGGAACCCAAAAGACGAATAACTTTGGGCAAGTTTGCAGTCAGAGTTCTCTCTAAAGTCCTAAAGAGGAATGATATCAGTCTGGAGACTAATATGTGCCTGATCCAGGCAATAGTCTTTTCAGTTACTTGCTGTGCAATTGTCCAGAAAGCTGGACAATGGAAGGGAGGAAAATGTGCAACAATGAATGAATGGAAATCAAAGTTTTTTGTAAACTTTCATTAAAATAACAATAAAATATTATAAAAATTAAAATAAATTAGAAAAATCTACGTTAAAAAAAGAAAGCTGTTGTGCTGAAGAAGAGTGTTGAATATACTACGGATTGCTTAGAGAACAAACAAGTTCTACCTGGAGAGGGTGAAGCCAGGCTGCTCCTTGGAGGCAAGGATTCTGAAGCTTCATCTGACATACTTTGGACATGTTGCAAAGTGGGATCAGTCCTTGGAGAGGGATGTCATGCTTGGGAGGGTGGAGGACAACACAGGAGTGGAAGACCCTCGATGAGATGGACTGATTCAGTGACTGGGGTAATAAGGGTCGATGTGTTGGAGACAATAGATTAGCAAAGGATAAAGCAGGGTTTAGGCTGTTGTGCATAGGGTTGCTATAAGTTACAGGCAACTCAAAGGCACATAACAATAACATCAGATATTTTGACGATGGTTCAGGATAAAGCCAGGTTCAGATCTGCTATTGGTAGAGTTCCTGTGAGGATTAGTCAACATGATTTCTCAAAATAAAAACCCAACCATTTCTTTTTTGCAACTATGACATGGAGGCATCTTTTAATATCTTACTTAAAAAACAACTCCTTTGTGAAGCCTTCATAGAATCTGAAAAAGAAACACATCTTTCTATTATTGTGTATCCATAATGATACATTAACGTTGTTGCACTTACTGGTTTCTGCCTTTTTTACATTTGTAAATAGGTACATCTCTTCAAATAGAATACTCCATCAAGTAAAAAACCATATCCACTTTAGCTTGCATTGTCCCATCTCTTCCCCCTGATTCAGCGCCTACTCCTCAGTAGCAAATTCTTGGCCTTATTCACAGGGACAGTTCAGTATATATTGGCCAAAATGACTGGAGAAAACAATCCTGAAACTCCCTTACGCGGGCAGCGTTCAGAAATCACTATGATCTTTTCTGATGACTGCATAGCAAATTGGATTTACCTTTTCAATTTTGCATTATTCTTGTGTTATTGGGATTATGATGAATAATAAGATAATAACAGCAATTAGCCTCTGGATGACTAATGGTCCCTTAAATTGATTTTGAACAATCAATTTGAACATCTTCCTGTGGCCAAATTAGAATAGGAGGTATAGAAAGTGTTTCATAAACATCCCTGAGAATGGAAATGGTAAAATTATCTGCCATGAACACATTAGATTGTGCGTAAACTCTAATATTTAGAATTTTAGGTAGGATCATTAGAAAAATTTAAGTTGTTTTTGGATAACCTGAAAGATCAAAGATTTGTTCTGAAACTTTGTAAGTTATTTAGCTGAAACATAAAGCTTATTTTCAACATAAAATTTGAAAATATATGGTGTTTTGTGTCCCTTCACAGTCCACAAAAACTTACTGAACATAGTGTGCCTGATCCTGGCCATAATTTATTAAGCAGGATTATTGAAGAGAAATGTTTTCAAGATCCTTTTGGGTTAATGACATATATACCCTCAAAACCCAATATGTTTTCTACCCCATATCACAACTTTGTTATTATTACTATGCATTGTTGAGTTAGAACTTACTCACGGCTAACACTCCAGCAGATTGTCAGAGGCAGAAAATAGAACTCAAGGAGTTTACCCATCTTTCTTCTGTGGAGCAGCTGGCTGATACTCCTTAT
>NW_006399842.1:6122201-6137386 GCF_000299155.1 Elephantulus edwardii | reverse complement strand
GGTAGGAGAAATCAAAGTCCTATTTTGGCTCCTGTGGATTCGGTTTAATTTTCCTGAGCTTCAGCTTGAGCTTGCATATGAGTAGTTGGTGGTCTGTTCCACAATCAGCTCCTGGCCTAGTTTTCACAGCTGATGTTGAGATTCTTATCATAGGTTAAAAAAAAATCCCACAGAGACTAGGGATGAAACCTTTGAACTTGTATAGTAGGATAGTAGTAAAAAAAGGTATACTATAGGGGAAAGGAGGAAATGAAAGTTAGGGTACTACCATTTCAATGTAAGGTGCAAAGAAAGTCTGAATTTCTGCCAGAAGAATATCTAGGTTAATCATTGGATTTCATCAATATTTGAATTTTTTTATATATATGCTAAAATTTACATTCACAGCAGCTGACATTCTTTGATAATTCTGCTTCCGTTTCTTTCTTTTTGTATTCCTGGGGATCGATGTAGATAGATAAATGCAAACTTTTATCAGGAAGACAGAGTAACAGTGTATGATTATAAATGCTGTTGTTTTTAGGGGCTGTCCAGTTGAGTACAATTCATAGCAACCCTATAAACAGATATGACCCCTGCCCTGTGCTGTGTCATCTTTATCTCTCTTTCACACTTGAAATCATTGCTGCAGTCACTGTATCAATCCATCTCATGAAGGATCCTTGTCTCTTTCACTGTCCCTCTACCTCTCCAAGCAGGACATCCTTTCCAAAGGAAAAGCCTTTTCTAGCAACTTGCCCAAAGTATGTGAGATGAAGCTTGTCAACCTTGCAACTAAAGAAAACTCTGGCTTACTTTGACCAAGACTTATCTATTTGTTCTTTTGTCAAACTATGGGATATTCGATTGTTTTCTGCAACACCACAATAAAAATTCCTCTCTAGCATCCTTATTCATTGTTTAGTTCTCAGATGTGTATAGCAAGGGATTAAAAATATCATGGCTTGCATCAGGCATGACTTTATCTAGAACATCAAGAAGTACTAGACATAAAGCCAAAGTAAGTGAGCAGAACAAAAGTTTTCAAAGGGTAGCTTGAGAAGACTAAGTATTATAATAGAATTTCAAAGATCTGGAATTGAAGAATAAAAAGAGTAGAACTCTCTCAGAATTTCTCCAGCTACAAGAAATGAAAAAAAAATTCAAACCCAAAGTTGCAATGCTAAGAGATTCTATGGCAAAATCTTGTAAGAAATTTAAACTACTTTGAAAATATAAGAACACATTTTGGAGGGCTATTAACAAATGTTGTTGTTGTTGACTGCAGTTGAGTTGAGGATGACTCACAGCAACCTTATAAACCAAATGCCTGAAGCTTTTCTATAACTATCATCATTTATCAGAGTTCATAGTTTCCAGAGGCATGTTGTTTAGGAAGTGGATGCCACTCCTGCTTCCAAAGTAAAAAATAGCCAATAATAATTAGTGAAGAAAGTTGAGGCTTTTGTTGTTATGTACTGTTGAGTTGCCTGTGACTCATAGCTACCCTTTGTACAACAGCCTTAAACCCTGCTCTTTCCTGTGCTAGTCACTGTCTCCAACACATCCACCCCCACTACTCCAGTCACTGAATCAATTCTCCTCATACAGGGTCTTCCTCTCCTGTGCTGTCCCTGCACTCTCCCAAGCATGACGCCCCTCTCCAAGGACTGCTCCCTCCTTGCAACATGATCAAAATATGTCAGATGAACTTTCAGAATCCTTGCCTCCAAGGAGCAACCTGGTTTAACCCTCTTCAGGTTGAACCTGTTCAGTTTTTTAGCAGTCCATAGTGCATTCAATACTCTTCTCCAACACCACAGCTCAAAGGCACCAAATCTCCTTCTATCCTTCCTAGTTATAGTCCAGCCCTCTGAAGCATAGTAAGTAATTGCAAAGACCGTGGCCTGTATGAAGCACACCTTAGTTTACAGAGTGACACCATTGCTCTTCAATACTCTAGAGAGGTCCCTAACAGCAGACATTCCCAGTGTAATTTGTCCTTTAATTTCCTGGCTGCTGGTGCCAGGTCTGTTGACTGTGGAGCCAAACAAACTAAAGCTGTGAACAATCTCAATCTCTTCACCATCCATCCTGATGCTGCCAATTGGTCCAGTGGTGAGATTCTTTGTCTTCTTGATATTGAGAATCAATCCATATTGAAGGCTGTAATCCTTGACTTTCTGCAGCAAGCACTTCAGGTCCTCTTCAGTTTCAGCAAGCATGGTTGTGTCATCTGCATAATGTAGATTGTTCATGAATCTTCCACCAATCCTGATGCCTCTTCTCCTCATAGAGTCCAGCCTCCTGGATAATCTGTTCTGCTTATAGGTTGAAAGTGTATAGAGATAAGACACATCCCTGGCATACACCCTTCCCAATTTTGAACCATACAGTGTTCCCCTGCTCTGTTCTGATGACTGTCTCCTGGTCTAAGTATAGGTTTTGCATTAACACAGCCAGGTGTTCTGGGATTCCCATTCTTCTCAGAGTCAGCCAAAGTTTGTTGTCATCCACACAAATGCCTTTGCATAATCAATGAGCACAGATAGACATTCCTCTGATACTCCCTGCTTTCAACCAAGATCCATCTAACATTTGCAACAATATCCCTAGTACCACGACACTTCCAAACCCAGTCTGGATTTCTGGCAGTTCTCTGCTGATGTGCTGTTCCAGTCATTTTTGGATAATTTTCAGCAGAATCTTGCTTGCGTGTCATATCAATGATATTTTTTGATAATGTCCACACTCAACCGTGCTGGGTCACCTTTCTTTGGAATGGTAACAAATACAGATCTCTTCCTGTCAATTGGCCAAATGGTTGTCCTCCGGATTTCTACACACAGCTAGATATGCACATCTAGGGCAGCATCTGTTAGCTGAAATACGTCAATTGGTATACCATCTATTCCTGGGGCCTTATTTTTTGCCAATTCCTTCAAAGCAGCTTGAACTTCTTCCTTCATCTCCATTGGCTCTTGTAATAGGTTGTTTCATGAAATTCTTTTGTGTCTGTCAATTCCTTTTGGTACAGTGACTCTGTATACTCTTTTAATCTTCTTTTAATAATTCCTATATCATTTAATATTCTGCCAAAAGCATCTTTAAATATAGCAACTTGAGGTTTAAATTTGTTCTTCAGTTCCTTGAGCTTAAGAAATACTTAATGAGTTCAGCCCTTTCGATTTTCTGACTCCTTGCACATTTCATTGTAATATTTTACTTTGTCTTCCTCCACTGCCTTTTGAAATCTTCTGTTCAGCTTTTAATATCTTGAATTCTTCCCTCCGCTTTGGCTTTATGGTCCTCTAGTACAATATATAGAGTTTCTTATGGCATCCGTTTTTTTCTTTTCTTCCTCTTTTCTCTTTGTAATGACCTTTTGCACTCTTTCTGGATGATATTCTTTATATTCTCCCACAACTCATCTGGTCTTCACTCATTGGAGTTCAAGGCCTCAAACCTGCTCATAAGATGGTTCTGAAATTCAGATGGGATAGACTCAAGGTCATATTTTGGTTCCCATGGATTTGATTTAATTTTTCTTAGCTTCAGATTGAACTTGCTTATGCATACTTGCTAGTCTGTTCCACAATCAGAACCTGGCCTAGTTTTCACAGCTGATACTGGGCTTCTTCAGTGATTCTTTCCACAGATGTAATCAATCTGATTTCTACGCTTACCATCAGGTGAAATCCATGTGTATAACCTGTGTTTATGTTTCTTATAAAACATATTTGCAATGAATAAGTCTTTGATGGTGCAAAATTCAGTCATTCTATCAACACTGAAGAAATTAGGCCTAGACATAAAAACCTGTAATGATAATTTTTATTAAAACAATGTTCTAAGAGAACCTCAATAGTAGTTAGTTCTTCTTGGAAGTTATTTGGAGAAAAGTCTACAGAGGAGAAAAAAATTAATAGGGTGATGTAGAATATCAAACTCAGATTAAATACATTTCTTTGACCCTTGAGATTTAAGTATGGTATGATTGATTTGGATTCCAAATATTTTTCCCCATGGACAATAGACAACATCATGAAAGATATAGAAAAAAATTAAAGTTCTCAAAGATTTAATTTTGTTCAGATACTTAATCAACACCCATGGTAACATCAGTTAAGAAAACAAAATACATGCTGTATTGGGAAAATGTTTCATCCATGATCTCTTCAAAATGTTAATGAGCAATGATGTCAGTTTAAAGAATAAGGTGCAATTGATCCAAGTCATGTAATTTTTAATTTGCTTTCTAAAGAGTAATGATGTCAATAAAGAGACTAAGCTGTGCCTAATCCAGGCCATAGTCGTCATAATTACTTACTATGTATCAGGGAGCTATACATCAAATAAGGATGATAGAAGTCAAATTGATACCTTTGAGTTGTGGTGCTGCAGATGAGTATTGAACATGCCATAGACCACCAGGCTAACAAACAGTTTTGTCTTGGAGAGAGTGAAACCAAGTTTATCCTTGGAGGTAAGGATTTTGAAGCTCCATCTCACATAATTTGGGTACATGGTCAGGATGGACCATCTTTGTAGAAGGATGTCATGCTTGGAAAGGTGGAAGGACAGCACAAGAGAGGAGGACACTGTATAAAATAAATTGACATAGTAACTGGGATAATGAGGGTAGGTATGTCAGAGTCAGTGAGACTGGCTTAGCACAGGGCAGACTTCAGAGCTATTATATTGTTGCTATGAGTTACAGGCGACTTGATGGCACAGAACAACAAAATGCATCTGAAAGTTGGACAATAAATAATGATGAGAGAAAAAACAACTGCATATTTCTTGGATTGTCAAAAGAACAAATTTATATTGGAGGAATTGCAACCCAGCTGCTCCATAGCTGTAAGTATGATCACATAATTTCAGCCTGTTGCTAGGAGAGCTCACTGTTTGGAAAAAAAAATCATGCTGGAAAAGGTGGAGGGTCAAAGGAAATGAGGAAGACTGTCAACATTATAAATTGACTCAGTGACTGTAACAATGGTCTTAAGTGTATCAGAGAACCTGAGGATGGTGCAGGATAGAAGAAGATTCAGATGTCTTGTTCATAGAATTGCAGTCAACTTCGTGGCACTTAACAACAACATGGAAATTTAAACCTCTCAAAGACTTCTTCAAGTTTCTCAAAAAGACTATATATTTTTAGGTTGAATTCATGGTTTCCATCATATACAACTTATATAATCAATACATGCATGCTTTCCTCTACATGGGGTTTGCTCTGTATTATACCAACTTGGACATACATTTTTGGCTTATTTTTAGTTCTTTTTCAGGTACAATCATAGGAAATTCACATTTATCTGTGAAAATTATAAGAAAATTTTGAGAGAAACAGACTAGAGTTTCATGTCACAATAATGCAAACCACTCAAAACTGAATATAATATATTTTTGGTTATAACTGTCAGTTCCCTTGGGTTCCCTTGGGACTTCTTAATTACAGGTACTCTAAAAAAAAACCCAAGAGTTAAGTTCTTCCCATTCCAAACTCTGAGATGCAGTTTATTCTCACTTTGCTTATTCAAATCGGGTAAGCAATATCTGTTTTGCTTAGAATGCATTCATGATTTAAAAAGCAGTTGTTATTTCATTGATTATAATAAAGTACAATATTTTTCTGAAAAATAATTTGACTAGGAAATATTTAAAAGATAAAGTAATATGTTTCCCACCTACCAAGTAGCTTAAAAAGAATGTTTTACTTTGGATTCCAAACCAGTTCTCCTTCTAGCACTTATCTGTAACCATATGTATTCTTTTTCTAGGGGAAAACAAAAGAGGAGTAAAAACTGATTCAAGCCCAAAAGGGGGGCAAATTAATAAGTTTTGAGGGAAGTAGTCAATAATAAATGACCCTTTATTTTCCTAAGCATCTGTCATTCATGTAGGGATGTGTATCAGCTAAACCATATACCATTTCTATTCTGGTAGTGAATGCTACAACTCACTTGTGATGAAGTATTCTGTAGAAGTACTGGTAATTGTCATCTATAAGTTGTAAAATGATCACTGTCAAAAGAGACAATTGTTGAGGGCTTAATATTTTCACACACCACAGTTACACCATTTGAACAACTATCTTCTAACGGCTGAACCATTACAAATTTCAGAAACTGATGCCATAGACTCCTAGAGAGATGACTGTAGAGAAATGGCAAGCTCCAGTACCACATCCTTATATCAAGTTACCGTTCCAACCAAACAAGCAAATATTTTGATGGACCAACTCAAAATATTCTACTGTGTTAAAATGGTAGTGGACACTTCCTTTCCACTATATGCTGGAGAAGTAGGAAAGGACCAACTCCTACAACTAGTCATATTGTCCTGAAAGTTATATACAGTCTAATTGTCTTAAACTGACTAGAACAAAGTAGTCTCTTGATTTGTTTGAAAAGAAGACATTGGTGTGAGTCAATGTTTAAAAGGCCAAGCCCAGCCAGAACTATAAGCTTCTTCAGCAACAGTAATGAAATAATGGAGCTTGGAATATAGCTGTCCTTCCCTCCCCTCTCTACTTTCCCTTTCACAGGCATTATTCCTACCCACTTCATGACATATGCATTATATAGCCAAATGTCACCCTTATTATATTTATTATAATGGGTGATTGTTATTGTTTTGTACTATTCAGTCAGGACCAATTTATAGCTGACCCTTCAGAGGATTTTCAAAGGCAATAAATCCCTAAGGAGAAAATGACTCATTTTTCCCCCCTCAGAGCAGCTGGTAGTTTCAAACAACATCCCTTTGATTTGACAGTACAACTCCCTATCATTAGGCCACCAAATTTCCCTATTTTTATGGGTTATTGAATGCCTAATATGTTCCTAAACTGTTATACGTGTCCAGGTGCACCCTCACATATCTAGTTTGGTCTTCTCATTCACTGTAAGATACGAATAGTTCATTCCCATTTTAACAAACTGGAGGGGGAAAAAAAGATTCAAGGATACACATTGATTTACTTAAATTCACACAAGTGATCAATGTCAGAAACAGAATTTAAACTTGATCTTCTAATCACAAGTCCATGATTCTTTCCGTCATAGGAATATATTTCCAAAATATTAGACACAAAGTGGATATTAGAAATAGTTCCAACCAGGGCTGACACATACACACTGAATTATGTGCCAAATAATTCAAGGCTGTCTTGAGTGTGTGCTGAGAAGAACATGGGGACCCACGGCAAGCTCAGTGGGATAAAGTCCTATGATTGATTCTTGTTGTCTTCCACAGGCGCCCGTGCCAGATACTTTCCAACTTCAGTTTAGTCCTTTTCCTCTCATTTTTAAGGGCGATAAAATTGATACTGAGAGACTGAAAAAATAATTGCCCAAGGGCACACACCATGTGCTGGCAGAGTTACCATAAGACTCAATCTCTCCTAACTCCAAGCCTAACACTCCTTAGAATATCACTCGCCCCTTTCATAGAGCTCTCACGGGGAAGCCAGCCAAATCACTCCCTCCAGTTCTGTTTCTGACCTTGTTTCTTTTTTCTCCTCCTTCTGATATCAGATATGTACATCATCTCAGTAAAGTCCTTAAGAAAAGAATCCTTCATGAAATAGTAGCTTGGTATTGTCAATAATATTCTTCAGTCAAGATTTCTGTTGACAAATTGCTGAGAGAAGCATGTTACAAGTGATTGATGGATATCAGGTGCTAGTTGATTGATGGATATCAGGTGCTAGTGTTGGGACTGGATAAGCAAATACCAAATGGTCAAATAACAATAAGGCCCAGCTCAGCATTTAGGATGTGGCTAGTACTAAATTTTACCCGACAATTTTGATCTGATCAGCTCAAAGCACTGACTGTAGAATGGTTCATTGGTGCAAGGAAAATGACTGAAGCACTGTGTTAAAATTTAGGAGAAATAGACTGAAGGCTACAGTCATTCACTGCAATAGCATCCATTTAATTATAGAAAGGCAATGCACATACAAAATAGGAAGTACAAATGTGCCACATCTTTCTAGATAATCCAGGCAGAAAAGTATTCTCTAAGTAGACCTAACTCATGAGTTGATATAAAATGAAAAGAAACAATGCTTATAAATGATTTTGCAAGTTTCTGCTAAGCAATAATTGCTCAAAAAAGAAGAATGCATTTTTTTTAAAAAAAAAAGAAAGAATTGTGGGTGTGTTTGCTAACTAGTGTGTCTTTGTCTATGTGTGCCCTTCTTAAACCATTAGCTTGACTAACTTAGTTATCTTTGTCTATGGATGCACTCTTTCACATTTTCTCTGTATTTAATTGAAAAACAAACCCACTCTGTACTGGATTGCTTCTGTATTATCTTGTTTTCACATATTATAGTGTCTTTTGGTATTCAGGAAATGTGATTACCAAGTATTATTAGACTGGAGTTACTGTTCATGAAACTGAACCACAGAGAGGTTAAGTTATTATCCCCAAGTCACACAGTTTTTGAACATTTGGGCAATGGCAAGGATCAAAGTGTGCTTACTCCCAATTCAGAGGGCTATGCACTACCATTTATGCTAGAATTCAAAATCCTTCTACATCACCCACCTTTCCCCCCCATTCTCCTTTCTCCATTTTTAAAGTTCTGTTTTGTTTTTCATTTCTTACATTAATTCAAATGAATGTATATGAAACTTCTTTTATATGTCCTATGCTAATCAGTTGTTTTTGCTATCATGTCTGGTAGCCTTTTCTTGATTTTAAACCATGAAGTGTTCCCTTGATCTGTTTGTGCAACAGCTTCTTGGTGTAGGTAAAAGTTGCATGTAAGTATAATTCAGTGTTCTCAGATTTCCATTCTTCTCAATTTCAGTCACAATTTGTTATTCTCCGCAGTCATTTTCTTCTCAGTTTCAGTCATAAATTTGTTATACTCTACAGCCTTTACATAGTCAATAAAGCTCAAATGGGCATTCTTCTGGTATCCTCTGCTTTCATCCAGGATCCACCTGACATCAACAATGATATCCCTGGTGCCATGGTCTCTTCTTAACACAATTTGAACTTCTGGAACTTCTCTGTCAATGTACTCTTTTAGGCCTCTGTGGATGACTTGAAACAATAATTTGTTTGCATTTAGTATTATTTTATTGATATTATTAGATACATTCCACATTGTTTCGGATCAATTTTTTTGAGAATAAGAACAAATGTTAGTCTCTTCTAGGAGTTGGCCAGGCAGCTATCCTCCAACTTTGTGGGTCTAGACTGGTGAGTGTGTCCAAGGCTGCATGTATTAGTTGAAATATGTCAGTTGGTATCCCATTGATTCTTGGGACCTTATTTTTTGCCAATGTCTCCAGTTCAGCTTCAACTTCTTCCTTCCTTCCCACTCTCTCTTGATCAATTATATTTCCTGTAATAGTTCAGCACTGACCATATTTTTTTTATCTTGTAACTATATTCTTTCTACCTTCTTCTGGTGCTTTTGTGACTTTACAAGATATTTTTCAAAAATCTCTCAATATTGCAACTCAAGGCTTGAAATTGTTTTCTAGTTCTTTTAACCTGAGAGAGGCCAAGTCCATTGTTCACTATTTATTCTCCAATAAATTTTTGCACATTATATTACAGTACTTTGCATTGTCTTCTTGAACTGTCCTTTGAAGTCTTCTGTTCATCTCTTTAACTTTGACATCTCTCCCCTTTGTTTTGCCATTTTGATACTCTAGTGGAATTTTCAGAGTCTCTCCTGACATTTATTTTTGTATTTCCTTCCTCTGGCTCTGTAACCCCTCTTTTGCTATCTTCAGGGATGGAGAGTAATTAAGATTTAGTCCATTTGGGCCAGCAATAGTGAATGTCTAATCTTCATCCATTGGTAGAACCCAAATTTTGTCAAATCACCATTAGTTCCTTATACAACTCTAGGAAAGACTGTATTTCAGACACAGGAATAAATCAGAATACTGAGTTCACTTATTGTCTGTCTAGAAATGTCTTTTGTATGTGGCCTACCTCTGAGCCATGATGAGAAGTTTAAACCAGGAAAAGGTTTTTGTTTGTGTTTTTTTTTTTAATTTTTTCATCTTTTAAAAACTTTATTATTAATGTCATTGAAAATTTAAAGAGACTTTGGGTTTCCATTAATTCATTGTTGCACTTTTCTTCTCTCCCAACCCTCCCCCCCTAGTGCACTACACTCTTGGAAAACTAAAAGAAAAATTCTTTAATTGTTTCACAATCCCTCCCCCCAGATCCATTCCACTATGCAGCCTTCGTTCTGGACTCCTAGCATGATAAAAATATCTAATCACATATCCCTTTTAAACAGTTTTCTCCCTCATATGTTTCACTACAGTATACATTGTTGAACCCATCTTTCTCAGTCTCCCCGCAACTCCAATGTCAGTCCTGTCTTATAACAGTGGCACCATGCAGTATTTGTCCTTTTCTGACTGAGATACTTCACTCAGCATAATGTCCTCCAGGGTCACCCATTTTGAATAATACTGCATGAGTTCCTTGTTTTTCAATGAAGCATAGTATTCCATAGTGTGACTATACCACAGCTTCTCTATCCATTCGTTTGTTGATGGGCACTTAGGTTGTTTCCAACTCCTTGCTATTGTGAACAAAGTCGCAATAAATACAGGTGTGCATGTTTGTTTGGTTTTTATATGTTTTTTCCAAGGAGATTTCTGAGAAAATTAACACTCGCTTTCTTCTATGAATGTTATTTTGTTGTTTGTTATTTGGTGCTATTAAGTCAACTATGACTCATAATGATCCTGTTGTTATTGTTGTTGTCGACCCATAGCTGATCCTCCAGCAGGTTTTCAGAGAAAGTAAATTGCATGGAAGGAGATTTCCCATCTTTCTTCCATGGAGCAGCTGGTAGATTCAAGCCTCATGTCTTTGGATTGCAGCACAACTTCTTACCTCGGGGCCACCAAAGCTCTCTCATGGTGACCCTAGGAACAATAAATCCTACCTTGTCCTACCCTTCACCATACTCACAGCTCTGAGCCATGACCCATCCTGAAAACATGTTCAAAGTAGATGAGATTGATTATACACCATCATTCTTGCCTCCAAAGAACACTCTTGTTATGTTTTTTTCCAAGACAGATTTATTTGTTTATTTGAAAGTTCATGGGATATTCAGTGCTTTTTGCCAATAGTATAACTCAAAAGCATCATGGTTTGTTTTTTTGTTTTGTTTTGTTTTGTTTTTAGCTTTCCTGATTCATTGTCTAAATCTCAGATGTGTACGAAACAACTGAAATAAGTGTAGATTAAAGAAGGTGCACCTTAGCCTTGATATTTATATTCTTGCTCCTTAAAATTGTGGAGAGGCCCTTGACAGTAGATTTCACTAATGCAATACGTCTTTTTGGTTTGTTGACTGATGCTACTACGGATGCTAATTTTGGTCCTAAGTAAAATGCAGTTGTTGACAACATCAGTATTCTTCTCGTGATATTGCCTATAGGTTCAGTGAGTGGTGAGGATTTTTATTTTCTTGATTTTGAGGTTTAACCCCACGGAAGACTGTAATGTGTGGTAATCTTCAGTAAGTGCTTCAAGTCTTCTTAACTTTCTACAAGCAAAGTTGTGTCATCTATATGATCTTTGGTGCAGATAATCTTCTTCTAGTCTTGATGTCACATTTTTCTTCTACTATGTATCTGAATGGAAAGCTAATGTTACATCTGTGTTTGTTTCCAATTAGAAATGAATGCTACCTAAGGAATAATGTCCATAGTTACGGTTTTCTTTACTGGTATGAAAAATAACTTTAAATTCTAGTTAGGTTTTTCGCTCACTAGCAAGTGGAAGTAAATGAAATGATAAATTCTCTTAATCTACTTTGTTTTGTCTTTGTTTTTTTTTCTTTTTAAATTATAGGAGATTGTCCTTCCTTCTCTAGCAGAGCATCCGGTGGATTCGAACCACCAGATTAGAATGTGCACGTCTAGGACTGCAGTGCAGCTTCTTGCCACTAGGCCACCAGAGCTCCCCCCTAATCCACTTCAAAATATTTGTAATTATGTCACAGTTCATTATTTGTTTCTATTACTCATTGTGGAGTCAGATTAAAAACAGATTTTTTTCTTGTCCCTTTCTTGCTGTGCAATTCTAAAGTTACTTAATTTCTCTGTGGTTTTTGTTGTTGTTTTTCCTTCTTTTTTCTTCCATGCTTTATTTTCCTGACAGCACACATCTATGTTTGACACAATATACATTTGACTAATATATTTGTTTTTTTAATCTTTCTGTCTTTTTATAGGTGATCTATGAACACAAAAATTTGTATCTGTTTTATTTACATCTGGTTTTACAAAGCCTGATACACTCTAAATTAATAAGCCATAACAAGTAAATAAATAAGCACTTCCTAAGTAAATGATTAAATAGATAGATTAATAAAGCAGGAAGAAGTATTATCTCATAGGATGACTGTGATTATAAAATGAAATAGTATTGTGCCTAGCAGATTATTGTTACAGCAAATAAAAATGACCACTTCTCATGTTTTAATGTGATATCTCTCACTAGCTCAAACAGAAGTATTTATCGAAGATCGTTTGTCATGGCATCCTCCCTACAGAGATAATAAATATATATTGTTTTAAACCAATTAATTTATGTAGCAGTTTTCTATGTAACAATAGATAGCTAATGTTTTTCCTATATCAAAATACCCCAGTTTTCATTTACTAAATACTTATTTTTATTCAATAAACATTTTATGTTCCACCTGGCAAGGCTGATATTAGGCATTGACAGATTGTCAAGATCTGTAAGATTCAAAACATGTCAGGTTCAACGTGCCTCGGGATGCCTTTCTATTCCTGTACTTTCTGCTCCATTCTTGTCGATTGGATTCCCACCCTGTTTTTGGTCTGAAATCTGCAGCTAGGCATTAAGTTCCGAACTTCCATTGACTTAAATATTGTTGTTTCGTCAATAGAGAGGAGGTAAAGCTTCTAATGGTCATATAATAATCCTTTATATGTCCTAGAAAGGGAAGAATGTACTAGTGCAGGTAAACCAATTTGAGTATTTCCAAACTCATTATTCATCTACCTATAAAAAATATCATAGTGGCTTAGTGACAAGAAGCTGCACTGCAATTCCAAAGGCACGCAGTTCAAGGCCACCTGCTCCTCTGAGGAAGAAAGATAGGCAATCTCCTCCCATGATTAACTGCCTCTGAAAACCCACTGGAGGGCCAGCTACGGATCTGTTCTGACTCAGTGCTACACTACAACCACATTCTAATAACTACAGATTTTTAAAAAAATATATACTTTGTGTCACACGTTTCACATACTTTATATCATTAATTAGTTTGTCAACGACCCAGTATGACAGATTATGATTGTCAGATGCTGTCGACATGGTGCTCACACACAGTCACTCTGTATAAACAGAACCAAACCTTGCCTGGCCCTCCTCCGTCCTCCCAGGCATTGGTGGGTTTAAACCTTTTGCTTCCATTTGTGTGTTAATCCATCTCATCCAGGCTTTGTTTTATGCTGACCCTCTATTTGCCAAGCCTGATGTCCTTCTCCAGAGACTGGTTGCTCCCAACAACATGTCCAGCGTATATGAAAAGAAGTGCCATCTTCACTTCTCAGGAATTTCCTAGCTGCACTTCTTACAAGACAAGTTTGTTTTTTCTTATGGCAGTTCATGGTGTATTCAATATTCTTTACAACCACTTTCTGTTCATTCATCATTCTGTGGTGGCTTGTGTGCTGCTGTGATGATGGCAGCCATGCAACATTATGATTATAACCCTTAAATAGAAGGGGAAATGAGGTGCCTAAGTAACTTAAGCAATAACTAGTACCAGAAATTTAGCCTATGAAAGGTGGTACCTACTGCATGCCCACTTACCATGGTACAGAAATCTTTAGATGCCGAAAGAAGGAGCTAGGAAAATGATAATGAGAATTTAATCCTAAAAGTAGGTAACCCAACCTTTCTTACAAGACATATTTGTATGGATTTGAACCTCTAACATTTTTGTTCTGGTGTAGGGAAATAAACTGCAAGCAAACAAAGCAAGAAAATAAACTGTTAGTCATGACTCCTATTATAACAACTAAGTCAAGTCACTGCTGTAGAGGTGGAAAGAACCCAGAGCCGATCCTCCAGTGCGTTTTTGGAGCCATATACTGCATGGAAGGAGATTGTCTATCTTTCTCCCACAACGCTGTGAGCAGATCAAACCACCAGACAGATGCCACATTTGGGTTAACAGTAAGCTCCCTATGGACTACGTAACCACAACTCTTTTATAACAATAAAGAATAGACCATGGATATAGTGGAAGTGTGATGGAACCTTAAATAGGAAGATCAGAGAATACCTAAAAAAATAAAGCACAAGTGAACATATATTTGGTGAAATTGAGACCATTGGTCTTTCAGGTATTGGGGAATTATCTGCCACATTAAAACTAGAAAGGGAGGAGAAGGTTAGAAAGAAAAGGAAGGAAGAGTAAGGGAAATGAATAGAGAGATGTTGTTGTTGTTATGTGCCATAGAGTCGCTTGTGACTCATAGCAACCCTATGTACAAGAGCTCTAAATGCTGTTCTATCCTGTGCCAACTTAGCCATCTCAAACGCACTTATTTACACAGCTTCAGTCACAGAAATCAATCCATCTCATCGAAGGTCTTCCTCTCCTTCACCGCCCCTCCACTCTACCAAACATGTTGTCGCTCTCCAAGGACCAGTCCCTCCTTGCAACATGCCCAAAGTATGTCAGATGAAGCTTCAGAATCCTTGACTCCAAGGAGCATTCTGGCTTCACCTTTTCCAGGACAAACCTATTTGTTCTCCTAGCAGTCCATGGTGTATTCAACACTCTTCTTCAGCACCACAGTTTAAAACCATCAATTATCTTTCTATCAACCCTATTCACTGTCCAGCTCTCTGATGTATAGCATGTAATTGCGAAGACTAAAGCCCTAATCAGGCACACCTTAGTCTCCAGCCTGATGTCGTTGCTCTTCAGTACTCTTGAGAGGTCCCTCACAGCTGACTTTACCAATGCAATTCTTCTCTTGATTTCCTAGATACTGCTACCAAGAATATTGATTGTGGAGCCAAGTAAACTGAAACTGTTAACTATCTCAATCTCTTCACCATCCATACTGATGCTGCCAATTGGCCCAGTGGTGAGAATCTTTTTTTCTTGATGTTTAGCTTCAGTCCATATAGGAGGA
>NW_006399842.1:6119345-6121681 GCF_000299155.1 Elephantulus edwardii | reverse complement strand
TGGATAATTTTCAGCAGAATCTTGCTTGCATGTGATATTAATGATATTGTTCAATAATTTCTGCACTCTGTTGGGTCACCTTTCTTTGGAATGGGAACAAATATCGATCTTTTCTAGTCAGTGGGACAGCTGGCTGTTCTCCAGATTTCTTGGCACAACTTAGCATATCCAGGGCAGTGTTTGTTGAAATATGTCAATTGGTATGCTGTAAACTCCTGGAACCTTGTTTTTTGCCAATTCCTTCAGAGCAACTCGAACTTTCTCCTTTATCACCATAGGCTCTTGCTCATATGTAATTTCATGAAATTCTTCTGTGTCAACCAATTCCTTCTGCTACAGTGACTCTGTGTATTCCTTCCATCTTCTCTTGATACTTCATGGATCATTCAACATTCTTCCGAAAGTATCCTTAAGTATTGCCACCCATGACTTGAATTTGTTTTTCAGCTCCTTCGGCTTAAGAAACACTGAGCGAGTCCAGCCCTTTTGATTTTCTTTCTCCAGCTCTCTGCACATTTCATCATAGTATCTTGCTTTGTGATGTCGGGCTGCCTTTTGAAATTTTCTGTATATCTGCTGTGTTATAGAATAACAAGAAAGACAGTATTAGAATAACAAGAAAGACAGTAGGGATTAGACTAGAACCAACGAAAGATAGAGTAAGACCCTGTGCAGCACTGAATATATTTTATCCTAACTCTTCTTGAGAAGGGCATCCACTGACAGAGTGACATGATGTGATTTACCTTTTTGAAAGGTAATATTTTTTCAAAAAGGATGTCATTTTGACTAAAGTTAATTATAGAGAATAGAGGAGGATTCTTCAGATTCTGGAATTTCTCTGATAAAGGGCATAGGATTTGCTGAAAAAAAATTTTGTGGAGTATGAAACAGAAGACTTGATAACGGTCTGATTCTAACCTGAGCAACTGAAAGGCTGGCATTTAAAAAATTCGAGGAAGACTGCAGGAAGTAGATCTGATGGAAGCAAGACTGGGCTGCTGCTTATATGTGATCTGTCTATTAGGCATCCAAATGAAGATGACTAAAATGTATTTAAAAATAAGCCTTTGAGGGGGTGGAGTCAAACACCGCTGTTGAGTCAATTAGGATGATAATTGTAAAGAGAGCATTGGATTTAGCTACATGGAGATAAAGCGCACTTTGGCAAGAAAAGCAATGTCTTATTATTGTTGAATTTAACAAATTTTTAAATGCTGATTTTGGGAGCAAGAAATTTGTACTCCACTTTTAAAAAGCGCTAAAATATGCTCGTTATCATGATCATATGGCGGGCTTAATCTAAACTTACTCTGTGGAATGGGGGGGCTCAAATGTAAACTCAACAATACACCTTATGTGTGGGCATTAAGGTACATATACATATAGGTAACTACTTGAAAGCAGATACACCAGGGTCCCCATTCCCATTGTGTACACACAGACACACACACACACACACACACAGACACACACACACACATGCATAGCTTCATGCACAGTCATGATGGGGTAGAGAGATTCTCTCAACAACACCAAATACGTATTATGAAGCTCTAAAGGTTTAGGAGCTCAGCCAGCCTGTTGCAGTCCTGGTGCCACTGATATTACCAGATGACATTAATTTAATTCCACTCAGTTATGCTTTTAAATTTGATTTGAGAAATGTGTCATAAAATGCTATTGAGAAGTGCAAGGCTGCATTCCTAAGCAGGCTTGGAGCCTGTGTCAGTCTGTTCTGGGAATCCTGGGGGAAATAGATTGCGTTCCTGTTGTGCCTGTGGACTTCAGAGAGTTTACTCTTTGCTGGGGTTCAGTTACAGGAGTTTGCAGATCCAGAGGTTACTTACTGATATCAGAAGCTTAGTCCCATTTAATCTCTAGGGACTCGAAAAGGCCTAAGAAAGTCTAAATGAAGATACCTGAAAACGTCTCAGTTTCACCAATAGGAAAAACAGTTTAAAAGATTTTACATGTAAGAAACTAGATTTATTTTAAAGCTGTTGGTTGTTTTAGGTTAACAGTATTACTTTCTTATTTCCCTTCTCTGACCTCAGTTGCTCCATGTTTAAATGGAAAGTAACATATTAGATCTGTGCATTGTAAAGGGAGACAAAATTGTCTTAAAGTGCATACAGCGAAATCCATCAGGTGTACAAAAAAAGTTCTAAAACAATTTTTTTGTATTTCAATATGGCATCTTCACACACACACACTCTCTCTCTCTCTCTCTTTTAAAATGTTGTTGTTATGTGCCATCGAGTCGTTTCCGACTCATAGCGACCCTATGCACAACAGCTCTAAACCCTGCTCTATCCTGCGCCAACCGCACCGCC
>NW_006399842.1:6095533-6116098 GCF_000299155.1 Elephantulus edwardii | reverse complement strand
TGTATCTTAAGCTTTCTTGGCTTCTGTGATTCCAAAAACGTTGACTGCTGACATTTTTCTTTTGACCAGTGTCTCTTAAGTTTAGTTGTCTGTCTCCAAGGGAAGGTGACGTGTCCTGTAGAACTTCTGTGTAGATTATGTTTCCCCTTCTGCCAGAGGGCCCGCCGGAAATCCCGGGTACCTGAGAAAAACGCCTGTCCGTTGCTTATCTGCGGTGACTGTGGCCCTCAAGCCTCACTTCCGCCCAAGACCACGCTTGTCAGAGCTTCCAAGGGCTTGCTCCTGCCGTAAATCCTGGGTACCTGTGAAAAACGCCATAAAATCATTTTTTTTTATTATATACTGTTTTACCCAAAAGCTTGCACACATTGCTTTTTACACCTGACGTTTCTAATTTCCTTTACCATCCCTCCCTCCACCCATCAAATTGTGCGACCCTATGATTAACCATACACACACACACACACATCTATACAAACCCCCAGACCATCCTCTTCTCTGCTCCCAATTGTTCCCCCTTGGGAAAGTTCTACAATAATGATCTTACACAGTATTTGCCTTTATGGGACTGAATTAGTTCAATTAGCATAATGCTCTCCAGTCCCTCCCAAATTGGGTAGTGATCTACAAAATCATATATTATTATAATATTTTATCATATGCTATGAGCAACAAAAGAATCTATATGTGTGTCTATATTGGACATGTACTATCTGTCTATGTATTTGTCTCTATATATTAACTGACTGATTTGTATGTTTGAGTTGTTGTTGCCAAGCCTCTAGCAGGATTTCACGGGCAATGAATCTCATGAGAGGAGACTGCCCATCCTTCTCCATGGAGCAGCTGGCAGACTCCATTTACCTTTCAAAGTGCAGCATAACTTCTTACCACTAGGCCACCAGAGTTGTGGAGAACATAGACTTGGCTGATCTCTCATAGCTTTTAGAGTTTCTCTTTTTTCTCTTTTAATCATTTCAAGTCTCGAAATGGCTCTCTCTAAAGCCACCTGATCTTCTTTAGAAATACTGAAATGACAGACTATTGAATTTACTCCCCAGCTTTTGGCTCTTTAATGATTAAAATTTAATAATAATTTCCTTCACCATAAATTTATGGGAGATTTTTTACCTCAGTTTCTACATTTCATATATATCAGGTGTGATACCTTGAGATCCTCAGGATGTCTCAGTTCTCGTCCTAGCACTGTTAGTGAATACTGGCATGAGTCAGACTAGCCATTCCATCCCACGTGGTCTTGGTCTAAATGGTTAGACATTTCGATTTCTCTGGTTGCAGATCTCAACTCAAACACTGTTTCCTCAGTGAAATCTCCTGAAAACCCTCCTTCTGAGAAATTTCCTCTTTCCTTGCCTGAAGTAACTCTTTAGAGGTTGTAATATTTTATTTCCATTATAGAACAATGACTACCTGAAAATGTCTGTTTATTATTGCGTTGATGTGTTTATTGTCTGTCTCCACGAACTGGAGTCTGGACTCCATGGAAACTGCAGGGAACAGCAGCAGATACACCAGGAGGTGAGTGACGTTTAAGCTTCAGGACCCTTGGGGGTTGCCCTAGCATTGTACTCTGTATCTAAGTCATTCTGTAGAACTGGCTAAAAGAAAATACTCCATAATACAATCCGTTAAAAACATTGTGTTTTTAAAATTTGGCTTCTCTCTCCACTACCCTTTGTTTCATTATCTAGAGAGCATGTGGTAATAAATGTTTTGAAATCCAGCTATTAGAAATGAGCAGATCTGAACCCATAAAGACTCTGTGTGTTACAGAGTAGAACCGCTCCATAAACAGTTTTCTTCTGGCTGTAATCTTTAAAGGAGGCAGATCACCAAGTCTGTCTCTCATGAGTGGAGTCACTCAGTGAGTTTCTGCCACCCAGAGATTTCATTTGGAATCCAATTAAAGGGAACTTGAATTGGGACTAGAAGTAGTAGGGTTAATGGGGTATGTTTTCATGTAGTCTGGAATCTCATGTGTGTGTCTAGTGATACATAGAAAGATTACACAGGTAGGGATCTCTAGTGTGCTAATGGCAGGAAACTGTGCTGCAATCCCAAAGGCACACAGTTCAAGGCCACTAGCTACTCTGCAGGAGAAGGATGAGCCTCTCCTCCCCTGTGATTAACTGTTTCTGAAAACTCTCTGGAGGGTCAGCTGTGAGTTGGTTTCGACTCTATGGTACATAACAACAAGGTATAGAACTAGGATTCAACCAGAACTTTACCTTTAATTTTTTTAATGACAAATCTCCTTTATTATTCCTGTTTTTTTTTTGTTTTTTTTTTTTTTAGTAAGTGTCAAGTTTTTCTGCTAATTGTGATTTAAAAAAAAAATCATTCATTCAGTAGAAGGATGGGCAGTCTCTCCTGTGCAATCTCTCCTGGGCAATACCTCCTGCCTCCGAAAACTCACTGAACTGTCAGCTATGGGTTGGTTCTGACTTTACGGTACACAACAACAACAACATTCATTCATTCATTCATTCATGTTGCACATTTTCCTCCCTCCCTCTTCCTTCTCTCTCGCTGAGTCTGTTTTGCAATGCACTCTTATTCCGGATTGTTGCCATACCTATCATGCCTTCCCATACATTCTTTGTAAACAGTTCTTTCCCTCGGCCTTTCTGGTGAAGTGTTCATTATCTAGTCACCCTTTTCTTATTCTTCCCCCAATCCCATGGCAGCCCTATTTTATTGTAGTGGTGTGATGCAGCATTTGTTCTTTTGTGACTGATATTTTTCACTCAGCATAATTTCCTCCGGGGTATTCCATGTTGTGTAATGTTTTACAAGTTCACTGTTTTTAATGCTGCATAATATTCCATTGTGTAATTGTGCCATAGTTTTGTTTTTGTTTTGGAGGTTTATGGGGGTTTTGTTTGTTTGTTTGTTTGGTTGGTTGGTTGGTTTTTATCCAATTGTTCGTTGATGGACATCGGGTTGCTTCTATCTCTTTGCTATTGTAATACAGCAATAAGCATGCTTGTGCATACATTTGTTTGAATCACAGTTCTAGTTTCTTTAGGGTATATTCCTGGTCGTGAAATTTCTGGGTCAAAGACTATTTGCATTTCCATTTTTTGAGAAACTGTCAGACTAACTTCCATAGTGGTTACACCATTTTACACTCCTCTCAGTAGTGAATAAGAGTTCCAATCACTTCACAATCTAGCCAGCACTTATTATTTGCTCTCCTGTTGAACTCTGCTGTTGTTGCTAGGGTAAGATAATATCTCATATTTATTTTTATTTACACCTCTCTGATGCCTAATTTTTTGAACTTTTCTTTTGTGTATTTGTTTTCCATCTGAGGGTTTTTGATGAAGTTTCTATTCATACCCTGTGCCCATTTTGTGATTGTTTACCTTTTTCTTGTTGAGGTGCTGGAGCATTCTCTAAATTTTAGAGATGAGTCTCTTATAAGATATGTCATTGTCAAATATCTTTTCCCCCCAGGCTGTAGGCTTCCTTTTTTACTCTGTTGGAGAAGTTTTTTGTTGTGCACTGGGATTTGATTCTTAGAAGTTCTCATTCATCTATTCTGTTCTCTCCTGGTTATAGGCTTTGTATTATGCTTGGAAGTTCGTTCATGCTATGGATTAGGGATTCTAAAGTAGTTCCTAGCTTTTCCCTGATGAATTGTATAGTGTTTGGTTTTCTTTCTAGGTCCCTGATCCACCAGTGAAGAGAAAAAAGTAGCAGATTGAATAAAAACAAAAACCCAGTGACATGTTATCTACAAGAGAAATACCTGAAAAGTGAAAATAAAGACAGACTGAAAATAAAGGGGTAGGAAAAATATACCAAGCCAAAGGCAACTAGAAATATACAAGAGTAGTGCTGATAAAGTAGATTGCAGGATAAAAAAAAAAATCATAAAGAACAAAAAAGTCACTATATAATATTAAACTTTAATGCAAATAATCTTAACACTATGTTCCTTTTTTGAAACTTTACTGATAGATCAATAGGCCTTTGTTTCCAGAATTTAGAAGGAGGATAAAGTGACTTAAGCTACTTGCGAATATCTGACAGTGATTCTCAACTTACATTCCTGGATCCAAGTTCTGCTTCTAGTCTCATTGTCTGGTAGACAATTCATCTGAACTGCACTTCTTGGCTTTGTTAGATAGTTCTTTGCCATTTTCACTCCTAAAAATGATGTTATCTAATCAAATCTTTGTGTGTTTTCACTACTAATTTAACATGAACTGTAGTCTAATAAGTGTTGCACTACCAACCCAAAGACCCATGGTTCAAATCTTCCAGATGCTCTATGGCAGAAAGATGCACAGTCTCCTCCCTTGGTATTTTCTGCCTACAAAATCTGCTGGAGGGTAAGCTATGAATCTATTGTGATTTGATAGTAAGAAC
Organism: Elephantulus edwardii; assembly: GCF_000299155.1. Taxonomy (NCBI): domain Eukaryota; kingdom Metazoa; phylum Chordata; class Mammalia; order Macroscelidea; family Macroscelididae; genus Elephantulus; species Elephantulus edwardii. The sequence continues at coordinate 6,111,700 of NW_006399842.1, read as the reverse complement.
AATGCCAACAAATACCCACTAGAGGATTAACTATTTGTCAGTTCTGACTCCTCCACTGAAATGACTTTGACTTTGATGATAGTCCACAATGCTATGAGCTTCTAATGAAAGCTCAGTAGTTCTAATCCACCACTTACTTCATAGGAGACTCTCTTCTCATAAGAATTAAAGCCTCAGAAGCCCTGTGGCTGCCATAAACTGGAATTGTCTCGGAGGTAATGCATGTGCTTGTTTATGGATATCAAAGAAGCCAGCTTAAAAGTTGATTCAGAGTGGACACACTGATGACCTAAATATTAATTTATAGATTATAAATAGTGACGTGACTCAATGACACATAACAACAGCAATAATTTAAAAAATTCTCTAGATAAAAAATTCCTTATAATCCTCCTACAGAAAAATATGCAGAAGTGTCATTATATGAGAGATCAAAAATAAGCAAGTAAAATATAGACAGAGTAATATTTTAGAGATGTGTTATGAATGGTATAAATTTAGTAGTTATTTTCCTTTTTTAAGTTTGTGAAATGTATGATACTTGCTAGCATTTTAAAATTTGCAATGTAATAGATTTAATTTTTATTTTAAATAAAGATGAAATGTTACTTTTAAAGCTTATTTGCTATTTCTGTATTTTTTTTTCTTAACTAGTATCCCAAACTTATACATTACTCTAAGAAAACATGAGCTCACTCTGGTAATGATCTTCTCTTTTCCCTTAGATCCTCTATTCTGAGGTCTAGAACTGAGAGAAATTCCACAGATATTTGGATGAATTCCAAGATGTGTCTAAGACTCTCTTTTCAACATGATTCTATCTGTTCCTCTCAAGAACCATATGATAGGAACTTTGACCTTTATTTCTTAGAGATGGGTGGGACTTGCTCAAAAGAGTTCTACTCCTGCTAAGAATTATAGAAACTACTTTTTAATGACCACAGAGGCTTTATTCACAGAACATATTTTAAGACTCTATGAAATGAGTTCTATTGCCTCCACAGTACCCCGAAGACCCACTGACACCTCTGCTCCTAAGAGGCTTTTCTCTGAAGTAAAGCGAGGTTTCTTTTTTGTATTTTTTTCCCCTCTGTCACACTTTATTTGGAAGATAACATATATGTACAAGAGATGGAATTGTCAGGTGAGGGGCTCGTGGAATATCTTACAAGGAGGGCCACAGTCTGCCGAAGTCTCTCCTGGTTCCCAGAGAGAGGTGTCCAGCAGATGGGAGGATCTTGGTTCCTTCCAGTCCTTTACTCGATTCCTTCTTGTTTGTCTTTGATGGCCACCCGGAAGCACTCCTCCAGCAGGGACAGCTCGCTGATGAGGTCTGTGATGGCATTGGTGAAGGCCTCCTGGGGGCTGTAGTCAGGTGTGGTCTGCACTCGGATGATAATCTTGTGCTCCAAGGGGTGGGGCACTTTGTAGCCAGCAAACAGCACCTGTGGGTCCTTCAGCAGCTGTGATTTAATGATGTTTCCCAGTGTGTGGTCTTCTTTGTTGATGGTGAACAAACAGGCATTAGGTACCTTGGTGTCAGAGTGTTTGCAGAGCTCTTAGGATGAAATCGTTCCTGCTCTTCGAAGGCTAGAAGAAGATCACCATTAACAAGGACACCAAGGTACCTAATGCCTGTTTGTTTTGTATTTTTTTATAAAATTTTTATTTCATACTGACTTAATTACAAAGTTTGTGTACATTGTTTTTTCATACCAGATCTTTTCTGTTTCTTTTGGGTAGCACTTTTCTAAGGTTCTGGCTTCTAAAAGTCAATCAATTCATATAAAGATTTGTTGCTATCTGTACTATCTGGTACTTGTATGTCCTTACTGGCCAGTTCTTTTCCCCTCCCTTGTTGATAGCCTTTGTATGCTAATGAACAAAGACCTGAAAATCTGTGGAAAGATATCAAGAATATCTTTCATGTAGAATGCAAAAAGTTATTACTAAGAAGGAAGAAGAAGAAAAAACCAAAATGGATGTCAGAAAAGACTGAATATTGCACTAGAACGCTGACAAGCCAAAGCCAAGGGAAGAAATCAAGACATTAAGAGCTGAATAGATTTCAAAGGGCTGCTCAGGAAGACTAGGCAAAATATTATAATGAAATGTGCAAGGAGTTGGAGTGGGAAAATCAAAACGGCTAAACTTGCTCAGTATTTCTTAAGCTGAGAGATCTAAAGACTAAATTCAAGCCATGAGTTTAAGGATACTATGGGCAGGATATTGAATGATTCAAAAAGCATTAAAAGCAGATGGAAGGAGTATACAGAGTCATTGTACCAAAAATAATTGGTTGATATAGAACAATTTCAAGAAACAACATATGAACATGAGGCAATGATGATGAAGGAAGAAGTGCAGGCTGCTCTGAAAGACATGACAAAAAATAAAGCCCCAGGAATTGATGGAATACCAATTGACATGTTAACAAACAGATGTTGTCCTGCATGTACTCGCCAAGTTATGCCAAGAAATCTGGAGGACAACTACTTGGCCAACTGAGTGGAAAGATCCATATTTATTCTCATACCAAAAAAAGGTGACCCAACAGAGTGGAAATTATCAAAGAATATCACTAATATCACACACTAGGAAAATCCTGCTGAAGGTTGTCAAGAAAATGCTTGAACAGTACATTGATAGAGAACTACCAGAAATACAGGCTAAGTTTAGAATAGGTCACTAGGGGCATTATTGTCAATGTCAGTTGGATCTTGACAGAAAGAAGAGAGGACCAGAAGAATGTCTATCTGAGTTTCCTTGACTATGCAAAGGCATTTGGCTGTGTGGATCACAATAAATTGTGGCTAACTTTGAGTAAACTGGGAATCTCAGAGCACTTAATTGTGCTCATATGAAACCTATACTTGGACGAAGAAGAAGTCCTCAGAACAGAGCAAGGAAATACTGCATGGTTCGAAATCAAGAAAGGAGGCATCAGGGATACATACTTTGCCAGTACCTTTTCAGTCTGTATGCAGAACAGATTATTCAGGAAACAGGGCTTTATGAGAAGGTGGCATCAGGATTGGAGGCATACTCATTAAGAACCTACATTATGCAGATGACACAACCCTGCTTGCTGAAACTGAGGAGGACCTGAAGTACTTGTTGCAAAAGGTAAAGGATTGTAGTCTTCAATATGAATTGAAGCTCAACATCAAGGAGACAAAGATTATCTTAACTGGGGCAATTGGCAGCACCATATCAGATGGAGAAGAGATTGAGGTTGTTGACAATCACAGCTTGTTCGGACCCACAGTCAACAGTCTTTTCTAGTCAGGAAATCAAAAGATGAATTGCATTGGGAAAATTTGCTGTCATGGACCTCTCCAGAGTGCTGAAGAGCAACAATGTCAATTTAAATACAAAGGTACACCTAATCCAGGACATGGTATTCTCAATTATTTATTAGGCTTCAGAGAGTTGGACAATGACAGAAGAAGAATAGATGTCTTCAAGTTGTGGAGAAGAATCTTGAACATAACATGGACTGCCAAGAAAACAAATAGATCTGTTTTGGAGAGGGTGAAACCAAGTCTATCCTTTGAGACTAGGATTTTGAAGCTCTGTCTCACTTACTTTGGGCATGGGGCCAGGAGAAATTGGCCCTTAGAGAAGGACATCGTGCTTGGAAGGGTGGATGGGCAGAGCAGAAGAGAGAAATCCCGGATGAGATGGATGCGGTGGATTGATACAGTGACTGGGGTGATAGGGGTTGGTGTGTTGGAGTTAGTGAGACTGGCTCAGGGCAGGGAAGGGTTCAGAGCTGCTGAACATAGGGTGGCTGTACATCACAGGCAACTAAATGGCACATAACAACAATAACATACCATGGCAGGTTTGGAAGCAGGAGTGGCATTCACTTCCTAAACAACATGTCTCGGGAAATTCTACGAACTTTGAAAAATGTCAATAGTTGTAGAGGGGCTTCAGGCCTTCTGTTCATAGGGTCACTATGAGTCATGTTCAAGTCCAAGGCAATCAACAATTCCCCTATTTAGTCTTCAGCTGGGAGACTGCTCAGGCAGATTACCTTTACCTTCATTAACCACCTATCTTATAGAGACGACACAAACTTGCTTTAACAAAGTGAAGAAGACTTGAAGCACTTGCTCAAGAACATCAAAGACTACAGATCTAAGTCAGAAACACAGAGCTCCGCACAGAGCCAGAGTCTGATTTCATCTTTTGCACCCCTAACGTGCGTCAGGAACCCCGGCAAATCACACATGGCAGGAATCTGAGACTCCCATTTTGCCTCCCACTCAGATATCCCCCATTCTCCCAGGATCCTATTGGTTTTGTTAACAACCAGCCAGCCTAGGCCAGGCGAGACATTCAGGCCCAGATCTGTGTTGGACATTTGGGCCTGCATCCCTTGGGCCAAACAAACAAACAAACAAACACTATCATGCCAGATCTAAGGGAGACATAGTCCTGCCCTTGGAATTTATCATATTGTGAGGACCATGTGGTACAAAAAGAAGAGCAGAGACACTATGCCCAAAAACCTTTCCCTCAGTGCTGTCCGGGACAAAAATCCCTTCCTGATACACACAAATAAAACATTGCTGAAGATTATCCAGAAATGACTGGAACAATACATAGATGGAGGACTACAAGAAATACAGGCTGGATTTAGAAGAAGACATGGCACTAGACACTATCACCTATGTCAGATGGATCTTGGCAAAAACAAAGAGTCCCAGAGGGATAGCTTTCTGTTTCATTAACTATGCCAAGGCATTTGACTGTGTATGTCACAATAAATTGTGGTTAACCTTGAGAAGAATGGGAATGAATCCCAGAACACTTGATTGTGCTTATGTGAAATCTATACTTTTACCAGGAGGCAGTCCTCAGAACAGAGCAAGGAAACAATGCATGGTTCAAAATCAAGAAAGGAGTGTGTCAGGGATGTATGCTATCTTCATACCTTTTCAATCTATAGGCAGAACAGATCATTTGGGAAGCAGGGCTTTATGAGGACAAATGTGGCATCAGGATTGGAGGAAGACTAATCAACAACCTACGATATGTAGATGACAAAGCTCTGCTTGCTGGAAGTGAGAAGAACCTGGAGGACTTGCTGTAGAAGGTCAAGGACTATAGTCTTCAATATGGATTGAAGCTCAATATAAAAAATTCTAAGATTAATTTTATAAAACACAGTGCATGGAAATGATCACATGAAACACAATGTGACTAGAGGACTGTGTGAAACACAATTTTTTATTGTTGTTGTTAAGTGTCGTTGAGTCGCAGGCGACTTATAGTGACCCTATAAAGGAGAGTCCTCGATGCTTCGGTGCCTTTCATCCTTCCTACAAGTTTATAGGGTTTCCAGAGGCAAGCTATTATGGAAGTGGATGCCACTCCTCCTTCCAAGCTGAAACACAATGTAAATAAGCAAAATATTTACAATAAAAAAAAAGACAAAGATTTTCACCACTGGGATGATTGCTGCCACTAATGCAGCACCATGATAAATGCAGAAGAGATTGAGTTTGTTAATAATTACAGCTTGCTCAGCTCCACAGTCAACACCCTTGACATCAGCAGTCAGGAAATCAAAAGACAAATTGCATTAGGTAAATCTTGCTGTAAGGGACATTTCCAGAGTACTGAGAAGCAACGATGTCAGTCTAGAGACTAAAGTGTGCCTGATCCAATCCCTGGTCTTCATAATTACTGACTAAAGATGGCAAAAGGAGAATTCACGCCTTCGAGTTGTGGTGCTGGAGAAGAATCTTGAACATAACATGGACCACCAAGAAAACAAATAAGTCTGTCTTGAAGACGGTGAAACTCAGTTTCTTCTTAGACGCTAGGACTTTGAAGCTCTATCTCACATACTTCAGGCTTGAGGCCAGGTGGGACCAATCCTTGTGGAAGGACATCATACTCATAAGGGTGGAGGGACAGCGCAGAAGAGGTTGACTCCAGATGAAATGGATTGGTACAGTTACTAGGGCAATGGGAGTAGATGTGTCAGAGTCTGTGAAACGGGTTCAGGACTGGTCAGGTTTCAGAGCTGTTTTACACAGGGTCACCAAGAGTCACGGGAGACTTGATGGCACATAACAACATACAACCCTTAGTATGGATTACATCTCAGAAGGAAAACCAAAAAACCAAATCAAACAACCGAATCTTCACAACTCAACCAATAGGAAACATCATAATAAATCAAGAAAATCTTGCTGTTTTCAGGAAATTAATTTGCCTTGTATCCACAGTCAACACCTATAGAAATAATAGTGTTAAAGTGAAAAGATGTATTTCATTCAGTAAAACTGCTATCAAAGACTTAAGTGTCATAAAGCAAAGATGTCAGTATAAAGACAAAGATGTGCCTGAACCAATCCATGGTACTTTCAATTGTTTCATATGTATTTCAATATTGTACCATGGTAAGGTAAAAGGAAGAAGAATTGATGCTTTTGGATGGTTGGTAGAGCATATGGACTGTACTATCAATTGGAAAAATAACAAACAAATGTTTCTTGGAAGAGGTATTCCTTAGATGTGTGAGAGACTTTGTCTTATATATTTTGGGGGTGTTGTCAGGAAAGGCCAGTCTTAGCAGAGGCTGATTATGGTTGAAAAAGTAAAGGGTCAGAAAAGAAGGAAAGATGTATTGATACATGGCCTCTACAACAATGGATTTATTCACTGTAAAGATTATGGAGCTGGCTCAAGATTGGGCACATTTCCTGTTCGTTGTACATAGAGTCCTTACATGTCTTAGTCTATTTGAAGGCCCTTACCAGTAACAACAAGAATAAAAATCACATTGATAAAAGCCAATGAAAACATTTCTTTCTCCTTATTTTCCTTCATTGCAAACAGAATAAAATTGATATTCCTAACCCCAAAAGGAACTCAGGTGGCCTACTAACAAGAAACTGTATTGCAATCCCAAAGTTACTCAGTTTAAGTCTACCAGCTGCTCTGCAAGAGAAGGATGGATAATCTCCTCTTGTACCAATAATTGCCTCTAAAAACCCACTAGAGTCAGCTATTGGTCAGTTCTGACTTGATGGCACACAATAACAAAAACAGCAAAGCCAAAAATCAAGATCTTCCCAATCTGTGCTCTCTCTTCAGTTATTTGTTTTACTGGAATGTAATTTCCAAACATACACTGCTGAGACTGATATAACAATTTTGTAACAATAATTATAATATTTGAGACTTTCAGGCCTGAGAATCTGTACTTTCCACTATATAAAGAAGAGCAGATGACAGCACTATAAAAATATTATCTTCCTTCTGTATCCGGGGTTGCACTGTGTTCTAAATGTTGATGTCAGATAGATCTTTACCAGAAAGGTTTTTATTTGTGTTTTACTGACTGTGCAAAGGTATTAATTTTATGAATTATGAAAAATTATAAGGAGACAATTAGAAAATTCAAAGGAAAATTAACAAATTAGAAAAATTTTAAAAATTAGAAGAATTAACAAATTAAAAGGAGAATCCCAGGACACATCATGGTGCTTGTGAGAAAGCATAGACAAAAAAACAGTCGTCTGAACAGAACAAGGGAACACTGCAGGGTTTAAAAATCAGTAAAGATGTGTGCCAACATTGTGTCCTTTCTTCACACTTAATCTGTATGCTGAGATTGTGAGGATGGCACAGGATAAGGTAAGTTTTGTATCTGTTGTTCATAGAGTCACTGCAAATCTTAGCTGTTGTCTCAATGGTACCTAACGTAAACAAATATATGTCAACTTGCCTAAGCCATGGTCTTCACAATTATGTAATTGACCTTTATTTTGCAATCTGATATAATTATCCTGCTTGTTGTCACTAATCAAGTCTACAGTGCTAACAAGGCAAGATTAGAAAGAGTTGCATAGGCAGTGCTGGTGGCCTCGAAAGTGAGACCTCGCACTGCCAATCCAAAGGAAGTCATCATGAATCTACCAGGTGCTCCAAGGGAGAAAGATGGACTCTCTTCCTGTGTGATTTACAACTTCTGAAAGCTTACTGGAGAGTCAGCTATGAGTCATTTACAGCTAGTTGGCACGTAACAACAGTAACAGCATAATAATGAGACAGAATGCAATCTACAGAATTAGATTGTATCTTGAGTAAAATAGAAGAGATAAAACCGTTTAAACAAATGAGCAAAAATTAGTGGCGTGACCATGACCAAGTCGGAACAGCCAGAGTGAGGTGAAAACTTTGGACTAGAGATGCCTGTACTGAAGGCCTTCTGGATCCGGGGTAAAATTGGTGCTGTGACACATGTAGATCCCCAGGTAATGCTGAGCGTACAGAAAAAGAAAGGAGAAAAATAGTGTCAATTAAAAGTGTCAGTGACAGAGGTCAACATCGCTTTAAATTTGGATGTTCAGATTCTAAAACTCTCAGTATAAATCTGTGTTTATTAACACGTTGCTGCACACTTTTAAATTGATGACTGTGCTTAGAAACACATTTTTTTATGTATTACCATCATTTGCAGCAACGTGTTAAAATCATTCACTTATGGTATTGCTATTACAACTCAACAACAACTTATTGCTGTCAAATCAGAACTGACTCATAGTTGACCATCCCATGAGACATTGTCCTTCTTTCTCCAAGGGAACTGCTCATAGATTCAAACCTCCCACCTTTGAAATGGCATCATAACTCCTTACCCACCAGGTCAGCACTAGACAATAAAGATACTTAGCATTTGTGTTTTTCTGAATATGTGTCACAATAATCACCCTAAGGACAAGATGCAAATATCTTTGACTGTTCTCGCCACAGCATTTTACAAAAGACAATATATGCAATGGAATTGAATACTTGATTGTGTATTTAATTGAATCTAAAGTTAGTTTGACGCTGTTTAGAACTAATCCGTCCATACTCTGTAAAAGATATTTCTGTGCCTATTTACTGGCATAGAGAGCTCTGTTGGCCTAGTGGATAGAAAGTTATGCCACCAAGCCAAAGATGGGTGATTTTAATCTGTGGCACTAAGACCTGGTTTTAATTGTTTTTGATCAAACATTCTTTTAAGTGATATAACACTGGTCTGTCCATTTGCTGTACAGAGCTAACTCATGGTTGCTATAGTGATAAATACTGTGACACTGATGTGTCAAGTACAAAATGGTTACTCATTGTGGACCATGTTTAGTGAAGCTCCCTGATTAAAATAAGCTTGGAATCAAGAGTGGTATCCACTTTCAAAATAGCTTGCCTCTGGGAATTCTGTGATCTTTGCGGAACAATGAAAGTTATACAAGTGTTCAGGTCTTTCGTTCATAGGGTTGCTTGCTATGAGTCATCTATGACTAGATGGCACACTTAACAAAAACAACTGACATATGGTAGAGAACAAAGAAAATGGATATTGATGGTTCATTATAGAATATTATCATGATCTTTATCTTTTTATAATTTGAGAAGCTTCTTATCATTATAGCAACAATAGGAAACAATACATAGAAAAGCATCCATAGAGTATTTTGGTTGTAGAGGGAGCTGGTGGAACACTTCTAAAGGTGTTATCTCATTTTATAATCCTCATTTTATTTTAAGACTGATATTTTAAAAGGTTAAATAGCCATGAAAAGTCACACAATTAATAAGAAATAGAGTCAGAATTTGAACACAATTTTGAATTATTTTACAAATAATATGTCTTATCTATATCGTATAGCTTGATTCCACTAAATTGAGAATGTTGGGCAATTGAGATTATTATTTGATATGTGTTTTCTTTCTCCCCTCAAACAACCCCAAAGTTTTGCTATTTTAAGCATCAGATACTGTTCCTATTATACTATCTGAGAACCACTTAAAACTTTATTGCAGGTAATTTTTATTTTTTTCCTTCTCTCCATCTCCATCCTGACACCAGTGGACTCATCTTCTTTCTGGTTGCTAATCTCAACTAGCACAGAATAAGGCTTTCAGCTCTGCAGGCTGACAAACTAACCTTGGCATAATGAATGACCTGCAGCTTCAGAATGCCTTTGGAATGCCAAATGACCACAGCTACGCACCTTTGGAATGTGGAATGGCCCCAGCATTAGCCAGGTGACCCACAGCTGCACGCTACTGGCATGAGAAATAGATTCAGGCTCCTAGAATACCAAGCATTGGCTCAGAAAAAGAAAAAGAAAAAAAGAAAAGAAACAGAGAAGGAAGTAAAAGACGCTCTTTGGATAAGAAACTGTTGCTGATTGTCTGTGCTACAATGAAATACTAGCTATTTACGCGAATAATACGTGACTCTGCATCAGGAGGCTCTGACCCTCTCAGATTCATAAAAGCAGATCTCTTCCTGTGGGCAGAAATATCTTCCCCTCCTAAATTCTTTCTCCTTATGTTTTGCCTAAAAGGAGAAACAGAAACCTTGTTTCTGCAATTTATTTTCCCCGGGCATTAATTTGGATTTACAAAGCACGGTAATCCCTTTAGACAGTGTCAGCAGCTACAAAGTCCTATTTGGAGAATGCAATTCCCTGGAGAGGAGCCTGAACCCTCTGTGGAAGTTGCCTGCAAAGGGGGAAAAAAGGTGTGAGAATATTTGCATCAATCATACTCAGTAACTGGGATTTTAATGAATCTCTCTCTCACTTTTTTCTCTATCTTCATTCCTCTGTGAAAATTTCCTTTTACCTCTTTTCCCCCCCATTGCATTTCAATGCATAGATTTTAAAAGGAGGATTTGCAAACTGAGTATTAAGATTCCTGGGCACTACATCTCTAAAATCTATAAGACGATAAGAAGAGGCCAAACCTGCTGCAAGCCTCTCTCCTGGTGTCTATGGAACGTGAAGGCTCGTGTTTAATACCCTTAAGCCAAAGCAATCTGCCCACCTCTACCCCCACCCTGTCTGCAGGCAGACAAACTTAGCATTAAAATTCCCTACACTTTGGCAAATGAGTACCCAGGAGGCTGCTGACTCAATCAGAGCTTGTTTTACTTATAGTGTAGTGCTGAGAAAAGGCCATAAACTCAAGCCTGACAGATCTGTAATGCTCATTTCAATATGCTTTCCCTGTGTGCAGGCTTGCTGATGAACTGTCATGTTCAGCCAACAAAATATAACAAACATATTAACGACATGTGGTAAATCGCCATTGGATATTTTGGGTCCTGATGACAGAAATAGCTGATAGTAAATTATACTGTTTGGTTGTCTGATTCTGTACAGGGGGTGCTAGAAGAGAAAAAGGGGCACCCAGTAGCAATATATCAACACAGTGCCCTTAATCAGGGCAGGTGAGCTGTTTGATCCCTAAAACAACAGGATGCCAGAGTTAGACGAGATTATGAACATTAGCTAGTGAAATGTGTGACTCTGATGATACTAGTGTGACTCTAACTATACTAAAATGAAGATCCAGAGAGGGTGTGGGGGAAAGTCCAAAGTTGCACAGCAAGTTTATACAGTCCTGGTTATTGGATTTGTGTCACATCTGAATCTCCTTAAGAGAGGAGTTGGCATTTCACCAAAGAAGACATTCAGATGGCTAACAAGCACATGAAGAAATGTTCCAAATCCCTAGCTCTAAGAGAGATGCAAATCAAAACAACTATGAGATATCATCTCACCCCTGTCAGAATAGCAAAATTAAACAGAACAGCAGGCAACAAATGAAGGCGGGGTTGTGGAGAAACTGGAACCCGTATTCACTGTTAATGGGAGTGTAAAATGGTGCAACCACTATGAAAGGTAGTATGGCATTTTCATAAGCCGCATATAAGCTGCAAATAAAGATACCATTCGACCCAGCAGTTCCACTACTGGGAATATACCCCAAAGAGACCATAACTGACATCCAAGCAGATATATGCACACCCATGTTTATCGCGGCTTTGTTCACAATAGCAAGGAGTTGGAAACAACCTAAGTGCCCATCAACAAACGAATGGATAGAGAAGTTGTGGTATATTTACACTATGGAATACTACTCTTCATTGAAAAACAAGGAACTCATGCAGTATTATTCAAAATGGGTGACCCTGGAGGACATTATGCTGAGTGAAGTATCTCAGTCAGAAAAGGACAAATACTGCATGGTGCCACTATTATAAGACAGGACTGACATGGGAGTTGTGGGGAAACTGAGAAATATGGGTTCAATAATGCATACTGCAGTGAAACAGATGAGGGAGAAAATTGTTTAAAAGGGTTATGTGATTAGATATTTTTGTCATGACATGAGTCCAGAACAAAGGCTACATAGTGGAATGGATCTGGGGTGGATGGATTGTGAAACAATGAAAGAATTTTTCTTTTATTTTTCCAAGAGGGTAGTTTACTAGTGGGGGGGGCTGGGAGGGAAGAAAACTGCAACATTGAATGAATGGAAATAAAAAAAAAAAGGAGTTGGACAGAAAGCATGCAATATTCCTGTGACTCTAGCCTATCTTGTGTTTCTCTGTTTATTGGTAGCTAAATGTTGTACTGCTGGAGGTCTGGTGGCCTAGTAGTAAAGAATTGAAATGCCAACCTGAATTTTAATCCACCAGCTGCTCTGTGGAAGAAAGATGGTCAGTCTTCACTTGTGCAATTTACTGTCTGAAAATCTACTGGAATGGCAGCTATAAACAGTTCTAACTCGAGAATATACATCAACAGCAAAGATTGTTCTACTGGACTTGGCTTTCCATCTAGCTGCAGTATTTGATCTTTCCACCAGGTGCAGGAGGAGACTCTGTTTACTTAGAGGAAAGGAGTTGCTCTGCCAAGTCAGAGAACTATAGTTCAAATCCACCAGCTGCTCCATGGAGAAAGATGGACAGTGTCCTCCAGTGTGTGATTTATTGCCTTTTAAAAACCACTGTAAGGAGTTCTGGTGACCTAATGGTAAGAAGCTACAATCCCAAAGGTATGCATTTCAAATCCACCAGCTGCTCTGCTGAGAAGAGCAAACAATCTCCTCCTATCCACTGGAGAGTTAGCTATGGGTCAGTTCCAACTCAATGACACAAAACAACATCTGCTGGAGAGTGAACTATGAGTTCATTTTGACTCAAAGGTGCACAACAAAAACACAACTTGGGGCAGGAAGGGACACTAAGATGTGATTATGTTGGGTATGTGCTAGTGTTTCTATACTACATATCCTCACAATTGTCATAGATTCATAACAATTTCTTATTATTATTATCATCAAATCTATTATTTGTTTTGTTGAGTAACTCTGACCAATAAACCTCAGACACAAATGCATTGCAATCGAGTAGATTTTTACTCTTAGGGACCGTCTATCAGTTTTCTGATCACAACAGGAGGAAACTGCTCATCTTTCTCCCATAGAGCAATGGTAGATTTGAACCTTGAGTTCTTTGGTGTAATAGCACAAAGTAACTATAGACAATGCCACCAAAACTTTTTGCAATTAATTGAAAAAGAAGAAACACTCCCAAAACCATTCTATGAAGAAAGCATAACCCTAATACAAAAATAAGGCAAAGATATTACTAAGATATAAAACCACACACCAATATCTCTCATGAATATAGATGCAAAAATCCTTAACAAATCCTAGCCAATAAAATCCAAAAGCACATCAAAAAAATAATTCATCATGACCAAGTGAGATTCAGAAAAGGTATGCAAGGATGGTTCAACATAAGAAAAAGAATCAATATAATTCATCATATAACAGCAAATAACAAGAACCATATGATCTTTGCAATTGATGCAGAAAGGTATTTGACAAAATCCAACAACTCTTCCTGATAAAGACACTCAGCAAAACTGTAATAGAAGGGAATTTCCTAAAAAAAAAAAAAATCCTCAAAATAATGAGAAGTACATATGCAAAATCAAATCAAAAGCCAAAATCATTCTCAATGAGCAAAGACTAAAAGCATTTTCCTTGCAAACAGTGACCCGACGAGGATGCCCACTGCTATCACTTCTATTCAATCTTGTATTAGAAGTGCTTGATAGGGCAATGTGACAAGAGAAGGAAATAAAAGACATCCAGATTGGCAAAGAGGTTGTTAAACTGTTACTATATACAGATGGCATGGTAAAGAATACAGAAAATCCCAAAGACTCAACAACAACAACAACAAAAAACAAAACTCTTATTGTTAGAAGACAGATTTAATAGAAAGGCAGGATATAACATTAATATCCAAAAATCAAAGGAATTCCTCTACAGTAACAAAAAGAACCCAGAGAAAGAAACCAAGAAAGCAATACCATTTACAATAGCCAACCATAAATTTAGATACTTGAGAGTTAATCTAACTAGAGATACAAAATACCTGTACAAAGAAAATTATGGAACATTCCTATGAGACTCAATAAAAGACCAAAATAAATGGAAAAATGTTCCCTGTTCATGGACAAGAAGACTAAATATTGTGAAAATGGCAATCTTACCAAAAGCAATTTACATGTTCAACGCATGTACAAATTTGCCTTTCAAGGGGATCAAAAGGGAAATTATCAAGTTTATTTGGAGAGGAAAGAAACCCTGAATAAGGAATGCACTCCTGAAAACTGAAAATGAAGTGGGAGATGTATCATTCCTTGACTGTAAAATCTTTACACAATGGTAGTAACCAAAACAGCATATACTGGTACAATGACAGGCACATAGATCAGTGCAACAGAACTGAGAACCCAGAAATGGACCCATCTATCTATGGTCAGCTGATAATTCGACAAGGAAAAAAAATCTATCAAACGGGGAAAGGATAACTTCTTCAACAAATAATCATGGCAAAACTGGACTGCTACTTGCAGAAAGCTGAAATGAGATCCACATCTCACACCATACACAAAAATCAGCTCAAAGTAGATCAGAGCTCTGGGAGTAAAGTCCAAAACTAAAGCTAATCAGAGTGGGATCAAGCTTAGAAGGTCTAGTCTATGGTATAAAGAGACTGCCAAATATAGCCAGAAATGCATAATCTGGAGAGGATAAAATTGATGACTGGGACCCTCCAAAAATTGGATCTCTGTGGACATCAAAAACTTTTCCCAACAGAATGAAAAGAAAATGCATTGCCTGGGGGGGGGGGGGTGGAATTGGCAATAATACTATTTCTGATAAGGGCCTCATCAAAAGTTTACAGAATCATATAGGGCCTCCACAAGAAAAAGATTAATAGCACAATTACAAAATGGGCAAAAGACATGCAAAGAATTTTCACAGAGGAAGATATTCAGGTGACCAGTAGACACATGAAGAAATGCTCAAAATCTCTGGTAACAGAAGAGATGTAAATAAAAACCAAAATGAAACACCATCTTACTCCAGTAGATGCAGCAAAGTTTAACAGCACAAGTAATAAATGTTGGAGAGGATGTGGCAAGATAGAAAGTCTTATCAATTGTTGATGGGATTCTAAAATGGTACAACCACTCTAGAAGGCAGTTTGGCATTTACTCAAAAAGCTGAACACAGAAATTTCATTGGTCTCAACTATGCCACTGCTTGAACATATCTTGAGAAAATGAGAAGAACTGAGGCACAAACAGAAATTGGCTCATAGCATCATTATTTGCCATAGAAAGAACATGGAAACAGCCCAAATGCCCACCCACAATCAAATGGATTGAGAAATCAGGATCACACAATTGAATACTATGCAGTACACAGGAGCAATGATTTTGTAAATCACAACCTAACTTAGGAGGCACTGGAGAGCATTATGCTAAGTGAATTAATTCAATCCCATAAGGACAAATACTGTATAAAACCATTATTGTAGAACGTGTATGAGGATCCAAGAGGGGAAGGGTGGGAACAGAGGGGTGAGGATGGCCAGTGGGGGGCGGGGTGGGTGGTTAATCAGAGCATCATGAAATTTAATGGGTGGAGGGAGGGTTGGATTAAGGAAATGGGAGAGATCTAGTGTGAAAAATAATGTATGCGAGTTTTCAAGTAAACTAGTATATAATAAAAATTTTATCTAAAGAGAAATTTTTTTTAAAAACCTAATTTTCAGCAATAAAAGTAAACATGTGTCACTTCAGATCCCTCTCTAAGTTCTGAGTAGATTAGATAGATAATATAGATATAGATATAGATGATATAGAGATAGAGATAGAGAGATATAGCTAGATATAGATATAGAGAGATAGAGATAGAGATGATAGATATAGATATAGATATAGATATAGATATAGATATAGATAGATATAGATGATATAGATATAGATA
>NW_006399842.1:6050983-6095433 GCF_000299155.1 Elephantulus edwardii | reverse complement strand
GTATACACATAGGCATAGCCATAAACATAGACAGATAGATAGATATAGATATAGATAGATATAGATATAGATATAGATATAGATGATATAGATGATATAGATGGTATAGATGATATAGATGATGTAGATGTAGATGTAGATGTAGATATAGAGATAGAGATAGAGATAGATATGCACACACACATACATACATATACACACATATATATATACACACATAAATACATATATACATATACACACATACATAAATAAATATACCTATACACATACATCAGGACCTTTTTTAATTTTTCTTTTTCTTCCCTCCTTCCTTCTCTTCCTAACTCCTTTTATTTATTCCTTCCTTCCTTATTATCTTTCAGCTTCCCTTTTTCTTTGACAAATATTTACTTCATTATAGTCACTCTGCAATTATCAAGAGTTTAAAACAAAACAACAAAACAGTCATTATATTTTAAGCACAGAAATGAAATCATTAATTACAACACAATGCAAAATTTTCAACATCAGAATAAGAAAAGCTATTAAAGGAATACAGAAAAGAGACAACTGGTCTATTTTTCTCTAATAAAACAGGTAATAGACATAGCTTTTTTGAGATAGTTTGTTGTGAGTTGAAACCTAAAACATCAACTGGAGTTAGTAACCCAATCGAGTTTCCAAGGAGTGACTAGATGAAATAGTTATTCCGTTTGGAGAATATAAAGTATATACTTTTAAATCAGTGGAAAGAGATGAACAGAGAGCTAGAAGTAGGCTAAAATGTGACTCTATACAAAGCATCTAGACTTTATTATTTTATTTTTTTTCCTTAAGGACATTGTTGGGCTGCAAATGTTAAGGGATAATACAAATAATAAGAGATGCTTTAGTATAATGGGCCTAAAAAGTGAGTTTTCAGAGTTCTACACAACTTAGTTGTGCAGTGTATGTTTGGGATCACTGACAATGACTTTACACAAATTGAGTGCTCTGAAAATGTAGAACTTAGTAGTAGTTCAGGTGTCTTTCCCCCCACCCCCACCCCATGAAGTTTTTATCTTGAATAGAAGAAATAACAAGAATTAGTGATGAAGAGTCTAAGTGATATAGACTTTCTACGTGGTCAAAATGGCTTAGCAACCTACAGAGACAAAGATCTCCCTGTTAATTCTTAAATTGTGAATAATGTCAGTCTTAAAATAGCCATAAAGATTTAGAAGGATGTGAAATCATGGGATGAAATGAAAGAACTGGCTCATTAACTGGGCTTAGAAAATATCTACTACACACTTAAGTACTAAGAATGAGTAATCTCTAATGCTATTCATTTAGAAGTAAGTATTTAATAAGTGTTACAATTTTTCCAAAGTTTTTCATTAGGCTGACCAATCAGCTGGAATGAGTTGAGATTTGAGTTTAAACATAATATATAAATAGGCTAAATTGAAGAATTGGAAAGTATATATTTGATTGTGGATTATAGTTGTTAATAGATAATAGTTGTTAATACAAAAGCTTAGACTATCAGTAAATTAAAGAATACTTTGAGCAATACCCGATAGAGGGTAGTTGGAAATACACTTTATGGGAGGATTTTTCCCCAAAAACTAAAAGTGATGCATGATGTTTTGCTAGTAAGTTATTGAATCGGTCATTTAGCAAATCAAGAATACTTCCTGACCACGTGTCTGGCACATAATTTTCCATGAAGATAAACAAGGCTTTTGAATTTCATTGAGCTTTCAGCCTTGTTGGGAGACAAATGATCAAAGCAAAAATAATGATACAAATAATTTCAGGCAGGGGTAAGAAGAAATAAAATCAAGAAAAATGAGATAAATGGAAGTTGGAGGAAGGAGATTTGTGGTAGTCATGATAATGTAGTAATCAGAACTCCTAGTATTGGCCTAGATAGCTGTTTGGAATTCCAAAAGTACTAAGTTCAAATCCATCACCTGCTCCACCTGAGAAGTATAGGCAATCTCTCCTGAGAGTAACTGCTTCTGAAAACCTGCTAGGTGTCAGCTATGGGTCAGTTCCAATTCAAAGTCTCCTAACAAAAAGAGTAGGCTGAGAGGCTACTGTCTGACAGTCATCATTCTGTTCATACGTGGGCTAAGGCTACACTCCCCAGGGACTGTTTCTAGGTAATAACTGAATTCAGTGGAAGGTCTATCACAGTGTCATTCTGGGGAGATACTGGACTCCTCCGACAGATTTGGCTCAAAGGTTTCCTAAGGTCATACCGAACTTCCTATAGAATAACAATGCTTATAGTTACCTCTTTCCTTCCCTTTTTTCTTTGCTAAGTGTCAGAAGCACATTTCTGTGTGATGTTTCTCCAAGATTATCCTTACTTCTTCCTCACATTTCTTATAGACATTTCCTTGGATAAATTTCTTGCGTGTTAAATTCTGCTTGCCATATACTTCTGAAAGGATCTGATCTAACACAGAGCCTGTTAGCTCAGGTGTCCACCAAGAGATTTTTAGATGAGAGGTTATTGAAACGAAAACATATATGATGATAAGGAATTTCTATAGTGGCCTGTAGAGAAAATATCCCAAGCAGAAGGAAGGGGTAATGCAAACACCCTGAGTAAATAGGCTCAAGTGATAGAAAAGAGCCAGTGTTGCTACATCACAGTGGGATACCAGTAAGACAATATCAGATGAGAATGGTTGTGGGCGGTGTAAGTCAATGAAAGGTTGGAACATCTTCATTCTCAGCAAGACAAAATATCAAATATATCTGAAAACAAACTCCTATCTACATTCAGATGCCTGTTCTTATTTGTTTTTGAATTCTAAAAATCTAGGAATGACAAGTCTGAGCCGAAGGAAGGAGGACTGCTGGCAAATGATGAGAATGAGTGTAGTTTGTAGGCTGCGGTAAAGCATGAGGTTGATGCTCCTGACAGCAGCTGGAGGGACTCCCAGGATATTTTGCATGCATGTCTCCTCTCTTACTATCCTCATCACTCTGTTCATTAATTTCAAAACAGTCTCATCTCTGAAGTTGCAATGCTAGGTCTATGACCTGAGTGTAGCTCTCCCTCTCCATTCTCCCCACTCTGTCATTTCTCCAGCCTTTGATTAATACCGAAGACTGGAAGCTAGCACCATCATAAAGTGAAGTTTCAGGACTCAATGTATATCACAAGGTAGATAAACAGAGGGTCTTGTTTTCTACCCTCCATATTCTGTCTTAATTGATCAGGCTTTAAATGCATATGCTGGAGGGTCAATTAGGAAAATGAAGTGTAATGGAGTATGTATCTGAAGAGCTATATTTGAATACACTCAGATCATTACAAAATTTTAGTCAGGTAACCCTCTAACTCATAGAATTCAAGACTTGTTTGTTTGGTTTTGGGTTGTTTTTTTTTTGTAAAATATATCACTAATGGCTGACAAGCATGCGTGAAAAGTTATTGTAACATATGATGAAGATAAACAATATATTAAATTATAAATGCTTATAATCCCACTTTTCTTTAATGCCTAAAGAAAAGTCTTTCTTCAAAAACTCATTTCCTTCCAATTTTCCACCTCCAAAAAAAATTTCTGTCTCAGCTAGAAATGGGGGTGAAAGTCTGTGGAGAGTGACATGAGCTTTGTGCATTCCCTTGACTACTCCATGGGTATCTGTGCGACAGCTCTTTGAGGACTCTCTTTGAGAATGGGACACTAATAACAATGCTACTTGGGCAATGTTTACCAACATCATACACTGCAGCACTGCACCAAAAGATAATGCAGATGAGAGATGATACCGTGTAATGTATATGAGAGATGAAACATAGACATAGAGATGGTAGTAGTAGAGTTAGAAGGAAAGAGAAAAAAACCCACAAAACAAGCCGTGGGAGTAAAACAGTGTAATAAATTAGAAACAAAACCAGTGCAAGCACTCAACATTTACTATCAGAGATTGTTCTAAGTTTATGTATGTATCTCATATACACATATATGCAGACATCTATACACACAAATACTCAACTACTATTAATGATATTCCTGAGGTAAAATAGTGTCATATAATAGTTTGCCTTCAGAAAAGAGAAGATAACAAACTGTCTCATAATCATACTGATAATGAGATAATCATACTGATAGTGAGTAGGGCATCTGGTAGTAGATGCTCAGAAGGGTCTTTTTCTGAAGTACATGCTAGCAATGGCTGCACTCTGCTCTCTGGTTCTAGGGATATTTGTTTCATTGTATCTTAAAAAATATGTAGCTTTTAAATTATTGTGTTATGGTTATCACAAGAGTCCACAATGAAGGTTGCATAGTGGAATGTACTTGGGGCGGTGGGAGGGGTGCGGGGGGATTGTGTACCAGGGAGGGAGTCTTTCTTTTACTTTTGAAAGAGAGGAGCGAACTGGGGGGTGAGGGGAGAGGGCTGGGTGGGTAGAGAAGTGCAGCAATGAATGAATGGAAATCCAAATTTTCTGTAAATATTCATTAAAATTATTTAAAAAAAAAGAATAGCAAAAAAACAAACAAACCAAAAACAAAAAAAACCTATGTAGCAATAGAGTGATAAAGGGGGATAATCAGAAGAAGCAGCACCAGGAGCAGAAGTGTAGGCATGGGAATATCAGGCCTTTTATAGAATAGGCTAGATAACAAGTGGGTACTTAAAGGTTAGACATGATATGTTAAAAATTCAGAGCCTTTTTTTTTCTCATTCTACCCAAGAATCAAGGAGTGCAATTCTACTTGTTCAGCTGTGAACAAAGACAGAAAATTTCATCAGTCCCTATTTTAATAACAAATGATACATTTGGTCACCATGGAAATTCACAGCGGAAATAATCCGATAGCTATTGCCGTAAAGTTGTATCTTTTCATCTTTGAGGTCCCACGACAGGAGTTCTGGACAGAGTTGGAGTGGCTTGACGTTAAAGGGACCTTCTAATGTCTGAGATGTCCTGGGAGATCCAAGTCCTGTCTCGCATCACCTTTCTGCCTGCTGCTCTGAGGAATCGCTACAATCATTTGTCCTTGATCAGAAGTTGGATCCTCCTTCTCCCTCACTCCCTGAGCATAGGCTCAGGACTCTGAGGCAATATGACAGCATGTGAGCTGCACAGTTCCAAATGGCCCCTCTCTGTGGACTTCTTTGTTCTCACACTTCCTGGACTGGAAATCTCTCTCCTTTGCAAGGGCAGATGCCAAAGGCTCAATTTCCTGCCAAGTTAGTTAACAAGCATTTATTGATCACTTACTAAGTACAGAATGCCAAATAAGTTTTATTGAAGGACACAAAAGAAAAAACATGGAAACTATAGATGCATAAACACTAATGTGGGCTGAAATCACTCACTGAATGAAAATAAGATGATTATGATTTAACAAGATGCAAAGTCAGAACTATTTATTATGTTTAAATTACAATTATGTACAGTTGCTAATGATAAGACTAAATGATATTATAATAACTAATGGCTTCTGAATACTGTTCTTTGGATTAAAATATTCAAGATAAAGCTACTGAAGCCATCAGTCTACTCTGATCTATGCTAACACGAATGTGGACTGGACCAGAGTAAACACACATGTATTTCCCTGAACACTTGAGAGAAATGAGCACATTACATCATTCATGCCTCAACCCTGAATAGTTCTTGTGCAAGTCTACTAGGAAGAAAAGATATATCTTTCTTTTAAAAATTGAAGGTTGATTGAATTTAGAATAGTCCTAAAATACATAAAGGTGCTCATGCAGAATGTATATGTCCGGAACAATGCATGATATAAAAAACTGAAACAAAATTAATCAAGATACTTTTTGGGGGAAATAAACTGTATGGTTCAAAATTTGGAAGAGTGTGTGCTAAGGATGTGTCCTATCTACATATCTTTTCAATCTATATGTGGAACAGATTATCCAAGATGCTGGACTCTATAAGGAGAAATGTGGCATCAGGATTGGACGTAGACTCATCGAAAATCTGCGTTATGCAGATGACACAATCCTGCTTGCTAAAACTGATGAGGACCTGGAGAATTTGCTGCAGAAGGTCAAGGACTGCAGCCTTCTTATATGGATTGGAGCTCAACATCACGAAAACAAAAATTCTCACCACTAGGCCGACTGGCAGCATCATGATAAATGGTGAACAGATTGAGCATGTTGACAGCTTCAGCTTGGTTGGCTCTACATTCAACACTCTTGGTACCAGTAGCCAGGAATTTAAAAGATGAATTTCACTGGGAAAGTCTGCTGTCAGAGACCTCTCCAAAGTACTGAAGAGCAACCATGTCAGTCTGGAGACTAAGGTGAGCCTGGTATAGGACGTGGTTTTTGCAATTACTTGCTATGCGTCAAAAAGCTGGACAATGACTAAGGATAATAAAAGGAAAATTAATATCTTTGAGCTGGGATGCTGGAGAAGAGTGTCTAATATACCATGGACAGCCAGGAGAACAAATTAGTTCATCCTGGAGAAGATGAAGCCAAGCTGCTCCTTGGAGACAAGGATTTTGAAGCTTCGTCTGACACACTTTGGGCATGTTGCAAGGATAGACCAGTCTTTGGAGAGGGATGTCATGCTTGGGAGGGTGGAGGGACAGCGCAAGAGAGGAAGACCCTCAATGAGATGAATTGATTCAGTGACTGGGGTAATGGGGATGGGTGTGTCAGAGACAATAAGATTGGAACAGGATAGAGCAGAGTTTGGGCTGTTGTACATACAGTCACTGTGAGTCACAGGCAACTTGATGGTACATAACAATAAACAACACAGTCTATTTTGACCTTGCCTTATAATGATGGAATACAAAATCTTAAAGATGAGAGAGTATTACAGAATTCATTCCAAAATACCATGAATTTCCTACAGGGTAGGGCCAGCAAATTTAAAAATGGAGACAATAAAAATAACGTCTAGAGGATGTGAAATTGGCAGATGAAACAAGACCTTGAATGGTTGAATGATATTTCCCAATTAATCATATTTACAAAGCTAGATCGTTATTCCTAAATTAAAACTAGTTCCAAGATAATTTGGAATGACAAAGTGAGACCTGCTTAATTAATAGATATGAAGTGCTCTGATCTCTTCTGATATAGCAAATTAAGGGGAAAGAGAAAAAAAACTTAAAAAACAATATTGCTTTTAAATAATCACAAATATTTTTTAATTCAGTTTAAAGAGAGGAATTAGACCTCTCTAAAGGAGAGGTGAGTGAGATAAAAAGTTGAAAGGGATAAATAAAAAGAGTATAGAGAAGATAGAAATGGAAGACAAAAGAAAAATATGAAATGGGACCATAGTAATTACACAGAGGTGAAAATGGACTTGAGTCCACTCTGAGAAACGTTCTTGTGCAGAAAAGCTGCAAACTAAAATGAAACATCTCATCTAAAGAACTCATGTGGGTCATACATACTCTATTTCTACTTTTAAACACAGATAAAGAATACTCATTCCAATGTGTCTAATGAGGAAAATGTAATGGGGAGAGAAAGAAGTCATAATGGTCCTAGTGGAAGCCCCTCCAAGGATAAATTCAAGGTCAAGGTCATGAAAATACAGACTCTCTGCTAGTGCCTGTATGTTGCTAGCTATCCTCAAGAGGGGCTGATTGCTTTTACACATTGTCTGCTTTATTGGTTCATAATAGAAGTGAATGAAAACCAGACCCATCCTCCCAGTAGTTCAGGCACCTTGACTTAGGTAAAGTTAGAAGTGAAGAGGAAAGCTGGTAGTCAGGAAGCATCTTACTAGCCCTGGGCTCAGTCGGTGCTTTAGTCTCCTGGAAGTTATAGTTGATAAGTGCATATGCCCTACATCCTGTGGCACAGCAGGGAATCAACATTGAGACTGACGCCTGCTCTTTGACTCTTTCCCTCTCACAACCAATCAGTTCCTGGGTTTTCCCTACTTGAAAACATGTTTTTATTCAGTTCTATTGTTTTCATTCTCCACATCTTTATATTTGTCCATATGATTCAAACCACTTGCATTAAACCAGCCTCTTCATTTCTTATATAAGCTTCCTCTGCTCATATTCTTATCTCTTACTCATTCTGCAGCCGGAAGACTCGAAAACACAAACATTACCATAACATGAGTGCTTTGGAAGCCAGACAAAGTCTTTGTGTTGCCCTCCATATCAATTAAGTACTTTTTGATGAGGTTGTGTTGTTTGATTCTTACTAAAATTTCTGGACTTAAATCTAATAGCTTATTTCTTGTAAGTTTTCGAGTCAATTCAGATTTACAGTGCTATCACATGCAAAGTGCAATGTTTAATAGGCTGCAAACTTTGTGAAAATACATCACGATGTCTTTCTTCCAGGAAATGTTGGCTATTTATGAACTGCAAAACAGCAGCAATGGTTCCTCACAGAGCAACGATGTCAGACTGGAGACTAAGGTGCGTCTGATCCAGGCTATTGTCTTCACAATTACGTGCTATGAATCAGAGAGTTGGACAGTGAATAGAGTTGATGCCTTTGAGCTGTGGTGCTGGAGAAGCGTGTTGAATATATCATGGACTGTTAGGAGAACAAACAGGTTTGTTCCGGAGAAGGTGAAGCCAGAATGCTCCTTGGAGTCAAGGATTCTGAAGCTTCATCTGACATACTTTGTGCATGTTGCAAGGAGGGACTTGTCCTTGGAGAGGGACATCATGTTTGGCAGAGTGAAGGGGCGGTGAAGGAGAGGAAGACCTTCGATGAGATGGATTGACTCTGTGACTGGAGCAGTGGGAATAAGTACATTTGAGATGGCTAGGTTGGCAAAGGATAGAACAGCATTTAGAACTTTTGTACATAGGGTCACTATGAGTTGCAAGCTACTTGATGGCACATAACAACAATAACACATTTAGCCCTTACACTCCAGACATTTCCCCCTTTACTTGTTTTCTTCATAAAATTCCATTATTTCCCCTGGGGTTTTGCACCTCTTCTTAAAGCACACTCCCTCTTTTCTCTATTTGTATCTGTCATTTCCTTCCCAAAATTTTCCTTTGCCCCAGGGTTGGGCTAAATATCCTTGCAATATTTATGCATTTTGTCTTATCACTTCTCCTCTATCAGCTTTATTTCTTTCTAAATGTCCACACTCTTCACTTAGTGCTAAAGTAAAAGACTGCATTTGCCCTATTTATCATTGTACATCTGAATTTAGCACAGATGTTAGATGGATCTTAGTTGAAAGCAGAGACTACCACAGGAATACCTATCTGTGTTTTATTGACTATGCAAAGGTATTTCTGTCCCAGAACAGTTAAATGTGCTTAAGCAAAACCTATACTTGGATCAGGAGACAGTTGTCAGAACAGAGCAAGGAAACACTGCATGCCAGAGATGAATCCTAGCTCTCTACCTTTTCAATCTATTTTAGATCATTTGGGAGACGGGATTGGAGGAAGACTCATCAACAATCTGCATTATACAGATAACACAATCTTGTTTGCTGAAACTGAGCGGGACCTGAGACATTTGCTGCAGAAAGTCAAGCACTACAGTTTTCAATATGAACTGAATCTCAACATCAAGAAGATAAAGATTCTCATCACTGTGCCAAGTAACAGTATGAAGATAGATGGAACATATATTAAGATTGTTAACAATTTCACCTTGCTTTCTTCCATGATCAACACTTTTAACACCAGCGGTAAGGACATCAAATGATGAATTGGGAAAAACTGACGTCAGGGACCTTTCCAGAGTACTGAAGAACAATGATGTGTGCCTGATTCAAGCCATGAGATTCATGACTATTTACTATGTATCAGAGAGCTGCACAATGACTAAGGATAATAGAAGAAGAATAGATGACTTTGAGTTGTGGTGCTAGAGAAGAGTACTGAGCAGGCAATGAACTTCTTAGAGGAAAAAAAAATCATGTATGTCCTGGAGAGAGTGAAACCAAGCTGTTTCTTGGAGGCAAGGATTTTTAAAGCTTGTCTCACATTTTAAAGTATGTCTCAAATATTTTGGGCATGTTACCAGGAGAACCAGTCCTTGGAGAAGGACGTAATGCTTGGAAGGGTGGAGGGACAGTGCGAGAGAGGATGCCCCTGGATAAGATGAATTGACCCAGTAACTGGGGTAATGGGGTGGGTGTATCAGAGACAGTGAAACTGGCTTATGATAGGACAGGGCTCAGACCGAATGTACATAAGTTACTAAGAGTTGCTGGCAACCGAATGGCAAATAAAAAGAACAAATAGTAAAGGGAAGACATGAACATGGATTTCATTTATTTCAATAAGACACTTAACAGATCTTCTAGCTTAATGTCTTTTGATTTAGTAAGGATTTTGTATCAACTTTAATAGTGGTTTGACATTTTCTAAACAAAGGGGTTTTTTTAGAGAAGGGAAAATATAAAGAAAGGCAATACAGACTCACAAAAACTCTGAAGAAAACCCAAAAAACTACCAAATGCCAAAGATTACTACAAGAGATGATAATTCTTCATTTACCTTAAATGTGGACTATCATTATCTTATAATAATGGTGGCTTATAGTACTAAAATATCATGTTACCTGTGAAGGGGGTAAGGGCACACATGTAGAAATACATAGTTTCAGTTCCTTGATTTGTCTTATTATCATGACAGTCAACCTGATTAAGAGAAGAAATAGAACATATTAATTTATAGATTTTGGACCCGGGATCTATCCTATAGTTGGTGTATACATCTGAACTAAGTTATTTAGCTTGCCCAGACCCTATTTTCTAATTTATAAAATGGGAATATTATTTCTTTACAAAATTAGACACAAAAACACTCTCTCAGCATAATGTCCTCCAGGGTCATCCATTTTGAATAATATTTCATGAGTTCCTTGTTTTCTATGCAGTGTAGTATTCCATTGTGTGAATATACCACAGCTTCTCGATCCATTCATTTGTTGATGGGCACTTGGGTTGTTTCTAACTCTTCGCTATTGTGAACAAAGACACAAAACACATGGATGTGCCTATGTCTGCTTGAGTGGCAGTTATGGTTTCTTTGGGGTATATTCCCAGTAGTGGAATTGCTGGGTCAAATGGTATTTCTATTTGAAACTTGTTGAGAAAGTGCCATACTGCCTTTCATAGTGGTTGCACCATTTAACACTCCCACCAACAGTGAATAAGGGTTTCAGTTTCTCCACAACCTTGCCAGTATTTGTTGTTTGCTGTTCTGTTAAATTTTGCTATGAGAGAGAGAACTGTTTAAGACATATATATGATTAGGTATTATTGTCATGACAGGAATCCAGAACGAAGGCTGCATAGTGGAGTGGACTTGGAGGGAGGCATTATATAACAATGAAAGAATTTTTCTTTTACTTTTCAAGGAGAAGAATGAACTGGAGAGATGGGTGGGCAGGGAGAAAAGTGCAACAATGAATGAATGGAAACCCAGACTCTCTGTAAATTTTCATTAACATTAATAATAATAAAACAATTTTAAAAATACACTCTATAGTACAGCAAATAGTATTTGGCATAATGTCTGTCTTCGAGTCTGTTTTGACTCATAACAACCTTTCATCAGATTTCTGAGGCTAAAAATCATGACAGGATAACTGCTTATCTTTCTCTCAGGAAGTGTCACTGGTGGGTTCGAACCACTGGAGATGTTATAGCCTGTGAGTTAGTGTACCGTGCTATGGATGTTTTAAAGTAACTAAATAATCTGAGGAGCTGAGTAGTATGATGGGGCACAGTTCCTTCTTTATTGTACATGCACTTGTAAAATTCCTATTACGTGTTAGGCATTTGATAGATAAACACAAAAATAACTTTGTAATCCTGTCCTTAAGGAGCACAAGCAAAAACAGTACAGACAGAAACTGCAGCCTGATAGCATGCAGTGTGGATATCATAATGTGGAAAGTGCTTAGGAAAAAAATATTTAAAACTTTACAATGGTGAATGTTGGCAGACGCATGGAGATACAAAAGTCACAAAACACTGCCGAGGGTAGGACAGATGGGTACAAGCATTCTGGAGAACATTCCAGCTGTATCTTATCAAGTTAAGTGTATAAATAGCCTTTTCCACAAATAAGCTTTGTGCATAAGTTTAAAAGGGATTTCTGTGTATGTTGATAAGGGGAACAAGCCCAGGATGCTCATTGTAGGGTCAATTGGAGTAATAATAGGTCAACCATTGCAGAAACGTACCAAGAGATTATGAGATACGTTATATATGCATAAAACAACTTGAGCAGCTATAGAAAAATCTAAGGAACAGAATGTGATACATAATAAAATTTCACTTGCAAAAATTAAAAATTTATTCAATACACTATAACAACACACATATGAGAACTCATAAACAAAAGATGCTTACAAGGCACATTAGACTGAGTTAAATAAATTGTCAAAGACGTTAGAGAAATGGTCATGAAAGGGAGTAAGATAAACAAATTAAGTACGAGCCTTATGTCAACATTTTTTTTCTTGAATAAAGAACACTGAATTAAGGAGTTTCTGTGTGGTGCAGAACATCCACTTGATAAAAAAAGTAAAAGTTCAAGTCCACCCAGAGGTACCTTGGATGCAAGATCTGATCATGTACATCTGAAAATCATCTAGTGAAACACTTATTGGGCATGGAGCACAGTTCTATGTAACAGTCAAGAGATCACCATGAGTAAAAATGAATTTAATAATTGGTGGATTTTTCATCTTGTTAATTTAGGTTTGGTTTGTTATGACTGATGAGTTACTCACCGGCTCCCTGAGAGAAAGACACAGTGTTCTGTGCCCAAAAATATGAACTGCACTCTTTAATGTCAAGTTGGAACACTCTCATGCCTCACAGAAGACACTCAAGCAGGTTTACAGGAGCTGTAAATCGCACGGCAGGAGACTGCACATCTTGTTCCTGTAGAGCTGCTGACTGAACAGTCCAGAGAGGTGAAGCCTTAGGGTTGGCAATGCAGCTCATTAAGCACTGTGCCACCAGAGTGCCCTACAGATGATACCCAAGAAAACCTGTAAGACCATTCTACTTTGTCACATGGAAGTACTATGAGTCAGAATTGATTTGAATAGAGTGGGAACAGGACACAGATAGCAACAAATGAGATCAAAACCCTATGATAGTGGAGCACACATTTTACTAGCATGTTATGTACTGTTGAGTCAGAATTGACTCATCGAGGACCCTCCAGTGGGTTTTCAGAGACAGCCAATCACACCAGAGGGTACTGCCCATCTTTCTCCCATAAAATACCTGGTAGATTTGAATTTCATGCCTTTGTATTGGCAGTGTAACTCCTTACCATTAAGGCACCAGTGTCCCTTTAAAAAAATACAGAAATTGATAAATCCCATGGACTGCAAAAAAATAAACAAATCTGTCTTGAAAGAGTAACAGCCAGGGTGCTCCTTAAAAGGCAATGATCATGAAACCTTGTCTTACATGCTTTGGGTGTGTCATCTGGAGATGCTATTCCTTGGAAAATGCACATGCTTGGAAAACAATGGGTCAGTGAAAGAGAGGAAGACCCTCAATGAGTTGGATTGACACCATGATTGCAACACTAGTTTTGAGCATGGCAAAAAATTCTGAATAGTATGTGAAAAGGCAAGGTTTCAGCCTGTTATTCACATGCTCTTTCTAGTTATAGTTGGCTCTAAGGCACCTAGCACCAACAATAATTGTTTCATGCAGAAGGTATTTTATGAGTAAAGATAAACTAGAATAAGGTGTTAAAGAATGTTTGGGAGACCAATGTCACTCTAAACAGAGAAGGTAAGGGAAGACCTTTGTAAGAAGATGGTATTTTAACAGAGAGAAAATAAAGTCAGAGTGAGACTCTTCCAAAAGTCAAGGTGTAGGAAAATAAGTACAAGAGTCCCAGGCATTAATGCATGAGTAGTGAATGAGCTCATGACGTCACAACAGGACCTTTCATAAGAAAAGATTATTATACTTGACTCAGAGATGTGGATTTTCTGAGTGATTTGGGGTACTTGGGTATATTAAAAAGAGAGTAAAATAAGGCTGCAAGAAAGACTAAAGTAAATATTCTCCTTAGAAATAGAATGGTGAGACCATATCATTTGCCTTAGACATGCTGTCAAGAGGAAGCAATCTCTGACAATGGTGACCATTTATGAGATAGGTAGGTACTGTCACTGTAATAGGTTAAGACATTGTAATCATTACAAGAAAGACACAGGAGCAGTTGGTATTGCCTTTCTGTTTCACCACGGCCAACTATGTTGGAACTAGTTTGACAGCATCTAACAACAACAAAGATTAAGATATTTGAAATGATTCTTGCGGGAAAAAAAAAACCAACCAAAAAAAAAAAAAAAGCCCAAAACCAACAAGGAAATTGATACAACTTCCCATTCATATAATAATTCTGGGAGCCTTGTATAGAATCATTTGGAAGGGGTACAAGGAAAGAGGTGATTACAATTTAAATTAAGAACACAGTAATTTGCAAAGATTAAAATAAAAACCATATTCAGGATCTAGAGTGCTCAAACAGTTTATTTAATGAATACTGCATTGCTTTGTTGTCAAGATTAATGAATCACAGTATACATGTTGCTCCAAATAGGATTTGACACTCAATATTTATAGATCTAATCCCTAAATAAATATTAACTAATCTTTATATTGGAAACCCTGGTAGCCTAGTTTATAGAGACTTGGGCTGCTAGCCCAAGGGCTTCACCTCTATGACAGTTCAAATCCACTAACAGTTTCACAGAAGAAAGATGGGCAATCTCCTTGTAAATCATTTATAGTTTTGGAAGCACAATGGGGAGTCAGTTATTAGCTGGTTTTGACTCAATGATAATGAATTAGAATTTTTGAGATACAGTTTTCACATAGCAAGTAATATGAAGAGTGTTGTATGTACTATTTTTATGTATCAGGGCTTAAGGAGCTATATAACAGGATATTTAAATGTCTGATACGCTCTTAGGGCAGAAATTATTATAAGAACTGCTGTCCTGGCTGTGACCCACTGCTGTCAGGTTCATCAAGACTCAGAGAGTAGAACTTCTCCATAAAGCTTATGGGAGCAGATTGCTTCACCTTTCTTCTGTAGAGTAGCTCGTGGTTCAAACCATGAACTTTCTGGTTAACATCCCAAAGCTTACATAGAGTGTTATTGGCTCTCCACCCCATCTGTAACATTAGGCCTAAATTCTATTATGGAGGGACATGTGTATAAGTGTTGTCGGTGGTTCTAGAGATAAGAGACTAATTTCAAATCGGCCTTCTAGAATCGTTTCTAGAGAGATGGATATTTCAGAAAATGATGGACAAATAGGCAGGACCTTTGAGAAAGATGTTGTGGCATGAATTTAAAGATATAAAATCTCCTGGCAGAGGATTTAATCTTGACTCTGCCACATCCTAACATTGTGACTTTTGCTGACTTCCTCCCTCTCATTCCACTTCTTGAGAATGATATTTAACTTTTTAAATCCAATTTTCTGACTTAATTCTACTTTCTTATGAGCTCACAATAGTCTTCTGATATTTAACTTTTACTTATCTCTTAAAGCTTCTGTGCAGAAAATTAAGATAATGCATGTGATGAGATGCTTAGTATAGTACCTGGTGCACTGTACAAGAACAATCCAATAACTCTATTGCATTTTGCTTATTATTATGATTCATCCAACTCATATGCAGCATATTCCCAGCTTCCACCTACTGATTTTTGTCTCCCTTTGAATGCTAAGTCTTTTAGCCCTTGTGAAGGACAAATTCTGGCCCAATATTTACATTTTGTTTCTTTGGATTTCCTTTGCCTTTGACTCAATATCAAGGAAATCTTTCTTTCAAATTAAAGGAAGATGTAATATATTTTGTTTTAAGAATAGCTGCCCTTTATTGCCTTAGAAGTGTTGCATTTTGATGTGATTTGCATAGGCTTCCAGAGTTGTAGATATTCTAGAGCTAATATAATATACAGAATTATTGTGGCAATGAATCCGCATCAATACCTAGCCCATGAATGAGTTAAAGCATTTGATTCCTGCACTAAGTATGTTCAGAAATTGGTCCAGGCAGGTGTTTATGAAGCACATATGGTGAGCTGGAGATTTGCTTGAAGGCAACAAAATCTGCTTCCCTCATCTTCTTCCCAACCCCTCTGTCTTCTCACTTTAAGAGAACATTAATATGTGATTACTATTGGGATGTTAACAACTATCGACAGGGTTGGGAGGAACTGTAAAATATTTATTTCCACGTCCACACATTATTGTGCTTAAAAACCCCCCTGAGATGAAATATTGACAAGTTTCTGTGGACTTTTATCCTTTCATCCCATTTTTAGGCAACAGAGGTTACTAAGATATTTTTCTCCCTCTTCCTTTTTTTTTTTTAGTGGTTTTTGTTGTTAAGGTCCCTCACATCAACTATTACTCATAGTGACCTTATGAATATCAGATTTGAACCTTGACCTATCCTATGCCATCTTCACCATCTCTGATATACGTAAGTCTATTAATACAGTTAATGTGTCAATCGATCTTCTTGAGAA
This sequence comes from Elephantulus edwardii, assembly GCF_000299155.1. Taxonomy (NCBI): domain Eukaryota; kingdom Metazoa; phylum Chordata; class Mammalia; order Macroscelidea; family Macroscelididae; genus Elephantulus; species Elephantulus edwardii. The sequence continues at coordinate 6,078,952 of NW_006399842.1, read as the reverse complement.
GCTGACTCTCTTTTCCTGGACCTACACTTTCTATAGTATTTTCCTCTCCTAATTATTTAGGAGCAATGATGTCAGCTTGAGGCGTAAGGTGAAACACTTTCTGGCCACATTCTTTCCTTTTTTTTTCCCTTTAAATTTTTTGATACCTTCAATGAAACTTTTCAGAAAGGTTGGGTTTTCATTCATTCATTGTTGTACATTTACCTTTCTCATTCTTCCTTTCCCCTCCCCCAGTCCACTTTGCAATGCATATCTTGTTCCAGATTGTTGTTATACATATAATGTCTAATTGTACATTCCTTTCAGACTGTTCTTCCCCTTTTCTGTTCAAATACAGTGTCTATCCACTCTGCTTATTCTCTTCCCAAACTTCATCTTTTATAACAGCAATTTTATGCAGTATTTGTCCTTTTGTGACTGAAACATTTCACTCAGCATGCGCCAGGGATGTATCCTGTCTCCATATATTTTCAGTCTAAGTGCAGAATGGATAATTTGAGAAGCTGGGCTTTATGAGAAGAAATGTGGCATCAAGATTGGAAGAAGACTCATCAGCAACCTACATTATGTAGATTACACAACCTTGCTTGCTGAAACTGAGGAAGACTTGAGCACTTTCTCAGAAGGTCAAGGACCATATTCTTCGATATGGATTGAAGTTAAACATCAAGAAGACAAAGATTCTCACCACTGGCCCAATTGTCAGCACCATGATAGATGGAGAAGAGATTAAGGTTGTTAACAATTACAGCTTGCTCAGCTCCACAATCAACACTCTTAACATCAACAAGTCAGTAAATCAAAAGACGACTTGAATTGGGAAAAATCTGCTGTCAGGGGCATCTCCAGGGTAGTAAAAACCAACGATGTCAGTCACTTAATCTAGGCATTGTCTTTCCAATTATTTGCTATGCTTCAGATAGCTGGAAAATGACTAAGGATGACAGAAGAAAAATTGATGCCTTCAAATTGTGGTGTTGGAGAAGAGTCCTGAACATACTGTGGAATGCCAAGAAAACAAATAGGTCTGTCGTGGAGAAGGTGAAACCAAGTTTCTCCTTGGAGGTCAGGATTTTGAAGCTCTGTCTTACAGACTTTGGGCATGTGGCCAGGAGAGACCTGTCCTTGGAGAAGGACATCATGCTCAGAAGGGTGGAGGTACAGTGCAGAATAAAAAGACCCTAGATGAGATGGAGTGATACGGTAACTGGGCCAATGGAGGTTGGTGTGTTGGAATTAGTGAGACTGGCTCAGGACAGGTCAGAATTTAGAGTTATTGTACATAGGGTTGCTATGGGTTGCAAGGAACTCAATGGCATGTAACAACAACAACGTTTTCTAACATATTGTCCATGTTGTGTAGTGTTTTAAAAGTTCATTGTTTTTCAATGCTATGTAATATTCCATTGTGTTAAAGGACCATATGTTTTCTATTTATTCATTAGGTCATGGACTTTTAATCACTTGCTGTACATCTGAGAGCTGGACAATAAATATGACAGGAGAAGTATTTATGCCTTTGAACTGTGATATTGAAGAAGAGAGCTGACTATCCCATGGATTGACAAAAGAACAAATAAACATGTCTTGGAGAAAGTACAGTTAGAGTTTTCTTGGAGGCAAAGATGATAAAGCTTTATCTTACACACTTCATGCATATAGTTAGGAGAGTCTATTCTTCGAAGAGGGACATCATGCTTGGGAAGGTGGAGGGTTGGCAAAAGAGAGGAAGACCCTTAACCAGAAGGATTGACACGGTGACTGCTGAGCGGACTCCCATGTGCCAGAAATTGTGAAGATGACACAAGATAGGACTGAGTTCAGACTTGTTGTTCATAGGTTCATTATGAGTCATATAAAATTTGACAACACCTAACAGCAACACCACCTTTCCAAGAGTGATTTTTTCCCCCCAGAAAAGACAGGCCACTCATTTTCCAGTAACCTGAGAATTGATCAGTTTCATACCATGTGCTTCATGCCTAAACATACCAGTGAGAGTTCCAGAGGAAAATTTTACCAATCATTTATGTCTTCAAAAAAAAAAGTATTGTTATCTTGTTGAACATTTACAAAGCATTTTGGTTTTTCAACCATTCATGCATATTTTATTGCATAATACTGACTACAAAGGCCACAATGTCTTATCATACATTCATCTTGTCTTTCCTCACCCATATTATTATGTGCTTATTATCTATTTACTATTTTTATCTTTTGCTTCCTCGTTTCTTCTTCTTGCTGATAACCAAACTAGAATTATTCTACATGTAAAACTTTTTAAACTTTCAAAATACTGATCTCAAAAAATATTTGTCCTTTAGAGTCTTATTTCACTCAGCATAATGTCCTCTAGATTCATCTATGTTTCACAACGTCTTCATTGCTTCTCAGTGTTGCACAGTACTTCATTTTGTAACTGCACTCAAGTTTCTACAATCATTCTTTCATTGACAAACATTTGGGTTATTTTCATCTCTTTGTATTGTGAATGATGCTGAGATAAACATAAATGTGCATAGATCTAGTAATATTTAGGCTCTTCTTTCTTTAGGATAGATATGTAGTAAAAGGAAACTCTGCTAGTTTAGTGGTAGGGTGCTGTGCTTCCATGCCAAAGGCATGCAGTTCAAATCCACCAGCAACTCTATAGGAGAAAAATGGACAATCTCTTCCCATGTTATTACTGCTTCTGAATATCAGTTGCAGGGTTAGCTATGGGTTGGTTCTAGCTTGATCGTACGTAACAGTAATAAACCAACCTACTAATGGAATAGCTGGATCAAATGATATTTCAATTTTTAACTCTTTTTAGATATTTTTATTGATTTTCATATAATAATACTTTTACAGTATGTGCCAATCATATACATGTTTTATACACTCTTTCATTTACATTGTGTTTCATTAATTCATATACATACATTCTATTTTACATTATTTTTATACTAGTTTACATAATTTGAATACATTGTTTTTTACACCAGATTCCCCAACCATCAAATTGTACAACTCCATGATTAATCCCCCCCACATACTCAGCTTTCTCATTCTACTTTCCCTCCCACTCCCTTAGATCCCCATATTCATTTTACAATAATGGCTTTACACAGTAAGAAAACACATCCACTTTTGTTATACCCTAATAAGAGAAGACAGTAAAGTAAGGGACAGATTAATGGGATATATTCTTAAATATTTCCCTAAACTCAGGCAGTCTGTTGTCAGAGACCTCTACAAAGTACTGAACAGCAACAATGTTGGTCTGGAGACTAAGGTGCACCTGATACAGGCCATAGTCTTTGCAGTTACTTGCTATGGTATCAGTGATCTGGACAATGACTGGGGATGATAGAAGGAGAATTGATGCCTTGGCTCTATTGTTCTGCAGTAGAGTATTGAATATTCCGTGGACTATAAGGAGAACAAACAAATTCATCCTAGAGAAGGTGAGATCAGTCTGTTCCTTGGAGGAAAGGATTCTGAAGCTTCATCTGACATGCTTAGGACATGTTGCAAAGCAGGACCAGTCCTTGGAGAGGGATATCATGCTTGGCAGGTTGGAGGGACAGAACAAGAGAGGAAAACTCTCTATGAGATGGATTGATTAAGTGACTGGGGTAATGGGTCTAGGTGTGTCAGAGACAATAAGATTGGTACAGGATAGAGCAGGGTTTAGAGCTGTTGTACGTAGGGTCACTTTGACAGTTGCAGGTAACTCCATGACACATAACAACAACAAATTCAGGCAGGGTAAATAGAGCATTATATTTTGGCTTTTATGGACTTGTTTTCATTTCCTTCAGCTACAGTTTAAACTAGCATATGCATCATCAATGGTCTGTTCCATAGCTAGTCCTTGGCTTTGTTCTGACTATTGATAACTGATCTTCTCTATTGTCTCCACAGATATAGATTAACTTGTATTTCATTCAGTGAATTCCACTTTATTTTCATTGTTTTTGTTGATGGAAAAGGAAATTTGAAATAAAAATTGTGGCTTTGCAAAAATATAGTATAAGATAGGTTAAGTAACTTGTTTAAGTTCAACAACTAATAAAACCTTTTAAGTTCAACAACTAATAAAACCTTATGTGAGCTCAAAAACAAACCCTAACCAATTACCCCGTAGTTGACCATGTAGGGCAGATTAAAATACCCATAATGGTATCTAAAACTATAAATCTTTATGAAAGCCAACTGCACTATCTTTCTCTTTTAAAAATGAGTTCAACGTGTTAGCTTCTCTGCTGGTAACAACATCTTTATTTACCACACTAACGGGGCTCATTATACTGATTTCTGTTACTCTTTGGCTTGTCCTTAATCTAGTTTAAAATTTTAAAGAGAATGCATGAATAATGCAAGCATGATAATATTATCAACAATAGTGTTATCAATATTACTATTAAGACTAACATATTAGCTAACATTTCGTGGAATCTATCTGCTGTAGCACTTTTTTCTAATCCACACAACAAATTTGAGATAGTATTTCATTTTAAAATGTAGTAAACCAAGGTACAAGAATATAGAATGCGTTTCCAATGTTCTACAACTACTAAGGAGCAGAATTAAGATTCAAAATTTCACTATCATGTTCCAGAGACTAGATTCTGAAACGTCATTCTGTAGCCCTATGATCCCAATTCTTGAGGTTCTTCTACCTCTTAATGCAATCTCAGTCAGCACATATTTGTGTTGAGATCTTACTCCTAATGTCTACAGAACTACTGATAGAATTATATTTGTGTCTCGGTCTACAAAAAAGGAAAAATATTTGCTTATGCTTTCCCGTTTTGTTATTGTTCGGTGGAATTTTTTTTCAAGGCCAAACACTATTCTTATTAAATATCAACTTTAGGTTTTCAGTCCATTGACTCAGCCTAATGAGGTCTTTTTGCCTTTTCATTTATCATCTTCTACCCATATTCTAAATTGGATGTCACTTACAAACAAATAAAATAAACATCGAGTTTAGTCTTCACCTAAGTGATATTTTGCACCGGACAGGATCTACACGTCCATAAGAGAGGTATTTTGAAACGTCAAAGAGGAGATTGTCCTTTAAATATTTAAAAATATTTTTAAGCTACATTTATACACATAGTAGTAAGCCAGAAAGGAATTCTCTTGAGTTAATTGCAATTTATATAGCCTCTATGCATGTCTAGCTAGAACTTTACACCACAAGATTTCCAAAGGTTGATTTAGCTGAAGTAGGTCACTAGACTTTCTCCTGAGGAAGCAGAGGGTGGATTCAAATCACCAACAAGGCACACTGGTTTTTTTTAAAGTCTTGCTAAATGTAGTGTACCTTTCAGTAAAAATAAACTATTTTGATGCCTGGCTTTCAAGATGGAAAATTTTGCAGCATCTCACAATTTTTGTTTTAAAATAGGAGGGGGGAAGTAACACCAATCAACAACAAGTAAGGTAGGAAGCTTCAGAATCCTTGCCTCTAAGGAGCAGCCTGGATTCACTCTCTCCAGGATAAACCTGTTTATTCTCTTAGCAGTTTATGTTATATTCAATATTCTTCTCCAACACTACAGCTCAAAGGCATCAATTCTCCTTCTATCACCCCCAGTCATTGTCCAGATCTCTGATGCCATACCAAGTGATTGTAAAGGCCATGGCCTGGATCAGGCACACCTTAGTCTCCAGACTAATATTTTTGCTCTTCAGTACTTTGGAGAGGTCTCTGACAGCAGACATTCCCAATGCAATATGTCTTTTTATTTCCTGGCTACTGGTGGCAAAAGTGTTGACTGTGGAGCTAAGCAAACTAAAGCTGATAACAACCTCAATTTCTTAAACATCTATCATGATGCTCCCAATCATCTCAGTGGTGGGAATCTTTGTTTTCTTGACATTAAGCTTTAATCCATATTGAAGGCTGCAGTCTTTGACATTCAGCAGCAAGAACTTCAGGTCCTCCTCCGTTTCAGCAAGCAGGGTTGTGTCATCTGCATAATGCAGATTGTTGATGAGTCATCCTCCAATGTGGATGACATGTTTCTCTTCATATAACCCAGCCTCCCAGATAATCTGTTCTGCATATAAATTGAAAAAGTATGGAGGTAGGACACATCCCTGGAGCACAGCCTTTCCAATTTTGAACCATTAAGTGTTTCCTTGCCTGTTCTGTTGACTGCCTCCTCTGAAGTTTTGTCTGGCATATTTTGTATATGTTGCAAGGAGGAACCAGTCCTTGGAGACGGACATTATGTTTGGGAGGATGGAGGGACAGCACAGGAAAGGAAGACTCTGGATGAGAATGATTCACTGACTGGGGTAATGGTGATAGGTGTGAATTTGGCACTGGGAAGAGCAGGTTTAGGGCTGTTGTACAGAAGATCATTATGAGTCGGAAACAACAACAACAACAATTTAAAATCAAGAAATGTGTTCATCGGGATTGTATTCTTTTTCCTTACATATGCAACTAGGTTTTGGAGGGGGAAAAATAACCTTAATAATACTCTGTGAAATTTTTACAATAAATTAAGTAGGTGAGACTATTTAATTATTTTATTCTTATGAACTGACTGGTGGTCTTTGCAAATCTATTGTTATCTAGAGACATTGCAGTAGTGATTGATTTCTTGTGATTATTGGGGGAAGAACATCATATTCCGAAGTTGAGCTCTGGATTGAGGCAGAACAATTCGAGTCTGGTTTAGGCATATTTTATTTTTATAAGAAAGCCACTTGATCCTGTGTAAGAACCATTTTCTAAACTTCATTAATAAATAAAAAATAAAGAGCTTGCATATAAATAAATGATGAAAGTACCTCCCTTGGTGATTTTTTTAAGTTCCTGAAACTAGTTTCAATCTTCATCTATAAATTTAATGCATTCGGAGAAGCCACTGAGAATGTTTTTATGTTGCATATTTGTTAGTGTGAGTAGAAATACAGGGGTAACGGTGGAAGGGAAACCCAGTACTTGTGATAAAAGCTATCTCTGATTGTACAGGTTCTTTATTCAAGGCAAATAATCCATAGTATTTTTCCTGATTGCTATGAATTTTGTGATATGGATTATATGATGCTGTGGATTATGTGGTGTCAGTACAGTAAAATTTAAAGATGAAAAGTAGAAAATTATCAGATGTATTTTTGAAGTAGGGCTTCTCACTTTAAGATGTTAAAATATCATCATTGTATTCAGTGTGTACTTCTACCATTATTCATCTATCACTGTAAATTGTTTATATGACTTTCCTCATACTAGCGTGAGATATATAAGTATATATATTTCAGTTCAGGGCGATATCTGATTTATCTTCCCCCTAGAACTTTCCTAGCACTCATCTGTCATACTGTGCTGTGATGCTGGAATCTGTATTTTCAGTGCTAGCAGTGTCACCCATGGTAGGCAGGTTTCTGTGGAACTTCCAGACTAAGACAGGCTAAGAAGCAGAACTGGCAATCTACTTCTAAATAATAGTCCTTCAAAACCCCTATGGGTATCTGAAGACTATTGTTAAACATAGTTTGGAAAGATGAGCCCTTCATGTTGGAAGACAAGCAAAATCCAAATGTGAAATGCTTCCTCACAGTAACATCTACACTAAGGACAATTAGAGTCAAGTATTGACTAATGAAGGATCTTCATTTGCTGACAAGGCAAGACCCAAAACACATAGAAACTGTAATATTAATTAGAATCTGAAATGTACAAACTATAAACCTAAGAATGTTGGAGGTTGTAAAAAATTAAGTATAACATAAAGATTGCCATCCTAGGCATACACAGTCATTGGCCATTTTTAATTGATTGGTTTTATGATCTACTAAACTGCAAATGTCACTTTGAAGAGGCATTTATTTATTCTACATTTATTCACATTTATTCACCAAAAGAACATCTGAAGATCTATCCTGAAGTACAATGTTAGATAGGATACTATCCATACACATGCAAGGAAGACCAGTTATCATAATTGTTATTTAAAATGTACATAAACCACTAAAGTGAAAATCTAAGAACTTGACGATTTGTACCAGTTTTTTTTATTTCTTTTTTTTAATTTAGGTTGTTTATTTTTCATTTCAATGAACATTTACAGAGATTTTGGAATTCCATTCATTCATTTTTGCACCCTTCTCCCCGCACAAACCCCTCACCCTCCCCCCCCACATTTGCTCCTCTCCTTGAAAAGCAAAAGAAAAACTCCCTCATTGGTACACAATCCCCCCCCGCACCTCCCCAAACTCCACCCCCTACCCCCAAATATAATCCACTCTGCAACCCTCATTGCATACTCCTATGATAAAAATAATGCCCTAAAATATACCAGTTTTACACTCTACAACTGATCAAACATATATTACAAGATGCTACTAAAAATAGCTGGTAATCAGAATCTGAAAGGTGTAAACAAAGAAAGAGAATGATAGATACTTGGAAAAATAAACCATAATAGAAATGAGGCCAGAGACCCCACTGGAGAATTTTGTACAATCAACAATTTATTAATTGTAAATACTTTTTGAAAAACAAACAAAACCCTGTATATGATGACAGTATACATGGACCTTACCGGCTGAAATACACAGAATTTGATTGACTACTTCTGCAAAAAGAGTTAATGTTATTGTTGTAAAGTGTCATTGTGTCAACTAAGATTCATAATGACCCTAAGAACAACAGTTCTGAACCTTACCCTAACCTGCACCATATTCACTATGTCTGGCACACTCCATTATCTGATAAATCCCATTGTTACAATCATTGTGTCAATCTATCTTGTTGAAAATATTCCTCTCTTTCATAACTCTCCACCTTAACCAGCATGCTGTCATTTTCCAAGAACTTACCTTCCTGAAAACATGTCCAAAGTATGTGAGATGAAGTTTCACATAAGAGGGAACTGGGAACACGGCTGGAATAGTTTGTAGGAAGTTGTTCTGCTAAGTCAGAGGCTGAGTCTCTCTAGAGGTTCAAATCCACCAGTGATTCTTTGGGGGAAAAAGAGATCAGCTTTCTCTCATGTGATTTATGGCCACAGAAACTCGATGGAGGGTTAGCTTTGAGTCAGTTCCAACTTAGCAACCATGAGTTATCATAAGGCATAACCCAAAGCTGTCGAAAAAGGAATTGCTGCTGTTATGTCATAAGATAGGAATCAAAATGCATTAAGTATGTATCATGAGTTAAAAATGGACATAGAAGGCAACAGGCAAATCTTCTGGTTTAGAGAGATAATTATTCTTTATAAGAAATACTGATTAACAGTTGGAGCTTTTTGATACTATCTGAGCAAGAAGGGAAAAATATTATGTTCTATGTAGTGGGTGGTATGACTATGAAGGGACACATCACTTTTTTTAAAAGAAGTCATATAAAGCTAAACAATGCTTTTGAACCATAAGAGAAATACTGGATAATGTTGCTACAATGTTTCCATGTCCTGCAGAGATGTTATTTTCATGTCAAATCTATCGTTTATACTAGATATCTCTAGCTCTGATATTGAACAAGCCTGTAACATCTTCAGTTACCTCAATATACATCGAAAATTCATCATAGATTCTTGAAATAGAATTAAATGTCATACCTGCTAATTATAAAAATAAATGCTGGTAAAAGATAGTTTGTGTTATGGAATAAAACTGATGGCTTTTAAACGCTGCTTGCTAGTGGAGGTTGGAACTGCTGATTTGGGAACTGCAGTATAAAGCAAATCTATCAAAAGATGCAGGCAGAGAAAGCTGTGTGTCTGATGCGGAGAGATTGAGAGCTAGTGACAAAAGCTGTTGAGTTGAGAACACCTTGCCACTTATTATAGTTAAGATAGCTTGCTTTTCCTGGGGCTCTTTATTTTAATGCAGATGTCTGAGAGTGAGTAAGTGATTGAGGGGAAATAGAGAAAGGTTATGTGTCTTCACAGGGCAAGATGACGATTGAATGACTACCAACCCCATCCCTGGTGATGTTAATATATGCACTCATTGTTCTACCCTCTTTTCTAGTAACAGTAAACAACATTTGTCACTTGCAATAGACTACTTTTCACTTCCAAACTGATGGTGAGCTGGCATTTGTATCGTAAGTACTGAAGCTCTGTAGAAGCAGCGGGCCCAGAAAAGATGTATGTTGTGGGTGAAACGAGGGAACAGGACAAGGTTCGCATGTGCAATTTGGAGGATCGTTCATAAGTCTGGCCTCCGTGACAGAAGATGGCCTAATGCCTCATTAATTCCCGCAGAGATGACGATGATGTATCACCTCCTTTCAATCTGAAACTAAGTAATGCATTAAAAAAAAACTAATTTGCACATGTTTAATGCGTTCATTAAGCTATTAGTCTTTCAACAAGAGATTTAATAGCAAATTAACTTTTTAAAAAATAAAAGGAAAAAACCCAGCTTTATTCCACCCCCTCCCCAAAGCCCCCGTTAATACAATTATTTCGTGTTTTGAGTACAATGTGCTATAAGGGGAAGACACTTGGCACTAGGATGAAGGACAGAAAAATTCTGCTGGGTTGTTCTTGTTTATTAGACAATTAGTCACCTTGAGAAATAATTTTTCCCTGAATAATAATATCTATAGCACAAAAGCTCTCTTGAAAGTAGATGTGAGATGATCAGAGACAGAAAATATTCCAAAACAGCTAATTTCATTAATTGAATACAATTAGCTGAACAAACAACTTCCTCTAACCGTAAGGTTTGTGAAGCTAAGGAAATAAACTTTGTTTGGTCCAATATAAATATTAACCAATTCCTTAGTTCCCAACAATGTATCAGAAATAGGGGTAAGTGTTGTAAGAAGAGGGGAATAACAAAATAAGTATTCTATCAATGAGACTTTGTTGAATGTCTACAGTACAGAGAGAGCGAAATGAACAAATCATGATCTTGTTTTTTGAAGACTTTTCAGATATGTGGGAGATAAGCATGTGCGTGAGCAAGATACTCACTTCCAATTTGCTGCATTTTAATATACAGTAACACACAAAATACTTGGAGAGCAAAAGAGAAAGATGTAACTGAAATGGGAGAGTGTAAGGGAGCTCTGCTTATGGAAGGAAGTTTGTCTTGGAATTTTAAGGTGAGTACACAGTAGACAGGCAGAAAGGAATGGAAAACATACTCCCAATTGAATGACATACAAAATAAACAAAGGGAAATACATAAGGCATAATGGGGGGAAATCCATTTTGGGTTTGGTTATTCTATTGGATATTTAGTCATGTTCTTTTCTCCCTCAGTTTAAACCCATTACATTATTTTTTCAGTTCTTCAGAAGCAGAGAAGACATGAAACACACTCATTGATTAGTACTCACAAATAAATTCATATAACATTCTGAAACTAGTCTTTACAACAATGTTCCCTTTAAGAAGAAAACAAATTTCACTCTAAGTAGTTGAGTAATGATTAGAAAATAATTCCAATATAATCTTAAAAAAAGAGGATCTTGGTAGAAGTCTAAATAAGCTTAGCTTCTGTGGACATTTTACTCTTCTGGTGCATTTACCAAATATTCTATTGATTTGCTTTGTCCATGGCACATTACATGCTTTCTTTAATCACAGATTATCATATTGTCTATATCTACTCCTGAAAGTGCAACAAATAAAACTAAACCTTATGCTGTAATATTTTCAGGTGCCTAGATGGAACTGCTCCATGGGATTGTCATTTTTACAGAAGCAGATTGCCAATCTTTCTCCTTTGCTGTCACTGGATGGTTTGAACTGATGACATTTAGGCTAGTAGTTGACCACAAATCTTATATGTCATCCATGACATTTCCCTTTATATATGCCATTGTTGTTGTTGTTGTTATTGCTGTTTGTCATTGATTCAGAACTGATCCATATCTGATTGCGCAGTGGATTTGCACAGACAGTAAAATGGATGGGGAGAGATTGTCCATCCTTATCCCGTAAGACAGCTAGTGGATTAGAAAAGTGTGCCTTTGGGATTGCTGCTTGGCTTCTTACAACTAGGCCACCAGAGCTCCCCAAGTTTATTATGGTTTACTATAATATAATATATATTCAAAATAAGCCTTATATTATTTCCATTTTATTTTAATGCATTATTTTTAAAATGAGGATCTGGAATGAAATTTGCTCTATAAGTCAGTCTATTAATAGCAATATGTGTTATTCTTTGGCTGCCATCTGCATGCAGCTTGGGCTTGAAGAAGATTCTTAAATTATTCCTGTAAATGACTCAACGCTGATTGACAACTGCACAATGCCAGTTATTAATATTACTCCACTTCTGACGTATTTCTCCCACCATGATAGACTTTTTACGTTCCTGGGGTGAACTTTGATTTATCACCTTGGAAACCAAAGAGAGAAGAAATAAATTTTGGGGAAAAAGCTCGAAATCCATCTTTTTGGAGAAAAAGAGTAAAGAATCAAATGAGTAAATAACATCTACATCAATATCCGATGTCTACACAAACACCCAAACTTTGAAGAACATCTGTCTTCCTGCCACTAATGATTTTGTTCCAGATGCAATCCAAATATGTTTGCAAATGGGTGCAGAGGGGGTAGCACAGTTTATTTTGCAAGCAGTTGGCGGTTATCATAGTCATGTTTTGTTTCTTTTTAAAAAATATATACATTTCAAAAGTGATATGGTAGACTGCATTGATGTGTTTGAAATGGTAGTAAAATAAATCTAACATTGCCTTTGGCTTTGCTCTGCTGCCAGTCTTCTTAGAAAGGGAGGCAATATGGTGAAATGAAAAAAAAAAGTGGAATTGGAGTTAGATATGAATTTGAAACCTAGCTGATCAGTGCCTTTTCACATACAGATGTAAAAAAAATGTAGTAATAAAACCACTCTGCGTATGCCATGAGTTACTTAGAGGATCTTGAAAAGAAATCCTGTTAGTAATATTAATAATACTACTAATAATTGTATAGTATCTTAACTTTATGTATATGCTGTTGTTGTTGTTGTTATGTGCTGTCGAGCCGCTTGTGACTCATAGCGACCCTATGTACAACAGCTTTAAACTCCGCTCTGTCCTGTGCCAATCGCACTGTCTCTGACACTCCCATCCCAATTATCCCAGTCACTGAATCAATCCACCTCATAGAGGGCCTTCCTCTCCTGCGCTGTCCCTCCACCCTCCCAAGCATGATGTCACTCTCCAAGGACCGGTCTCTCCTCACAACATGTCCAAAGTATGTTAGACGGAGTCTCAGAATCATTGCCTCCAAGGAGCCACCCGGTTTAACCCTTTCCAGGACAAATCTGTTTGTTTTCCTAGCAGTCCATGGTATTCTCAATACTCTTCTCCAGCACCACAGCTCAAAGGCATCAATTCTCCTTCTATCCTCCTTGGTCATTGTCCAACTCATATGCTATATGTATAAAATAAATACTAAATGCTTTCCACTGATTAACCTTGTCTTACTCTTCAAGTCTGCCCTAGTAGCTGGGTACTATCAATATTACAAGAAATTTTGCTGAGAAAAATTCTGAGAAAAGTGAGGTTTTATGAAATGGATGATTTACATAAAGACCTAAAGCTAGAAAAAGTTTGGTTGTCCAAAACAAATTTAACTCCTAAACTACAAACAGCCACACTCTAACACATTCTAACAGCCTTTTGATGAGAGAGTAACAAAACTAATAGTAATGACTAGAACACTTACTAGGTGCAGACTAGAGTCCCTAAGTGCTACAAGCATTAACATGCTCTTACTGTGATCTGCTGTTGCTGTTAAGTGTTCTCCAGTTGTAGGCAACTCATAGTGATCCTATGAAAGAAAGTCTTCAACACGTGTGTGACTTTCATCCTTTCTCCAAGTTCATAGGGTTTCCGGAGGCAAGTTATTACGGAAGTGGATGCCACTCCTGCTTCCAAGCTTGTTTCAACCAGGGAGCGCCACCAAATACTGTTCTCCATGGGTACCCATTAACACATTTGACACAGAGTTCAGCTTCACAGAAACCACAAGTTATCACTGTACAGCAAGTGGACACACCAGGGTTATACAACCTAGAAGAATTTTTGAACAAAAACAATGAAAGACAGGCCTGAGGGCCACGGATCAAAAGTTACCCACTGTTGGCTTGATAGCATCGCTTTCTGCCCACTGTGCCAACTGATCACTCTCTTTGTTGATGTTGTTGTTAAGTGCCATCGAGTTGTAGGCGACTCTATGAAGGAAAGTCCTCAACACTTGTGTGACTTTCATACTCTCTCTAGGTTCATATCTGCTAACAGCTGCTAAATGAACAGTTGAAGGTGTGTGCCCTCCAAGAATTATCTTGGAAGAAACTTCAGGCAATCTACTGGAGAAATATTAGTCTTTGAAACCCTGTGTAGCAAAATGTTCCACTCAGACAAACCTAGGGTCAGCATGAGTTGGAACTGACTCACAGAAGGAAAAACTAGAAAAGGTGTTTACTGTATCTTTGCTATTGTCCTGAATAGTGTATGGCTGCTTAAAAAAAAAAAAAAAGACTGGTTTGTGTCTAATCTTCATATACATCATGTTTATACACAAGAACTGTTGTATTTTTTACAATCATCCATATACATTATATGTTATTTAATTACCATTGCTTTGTAGCCTAGGGTCAAGAAGCTGTGCTTCAATCCTGAAGGCATGTGGTTCAAGTCCACCAGTTGCTCTGCAGGAGAAGGATGATTAATCTCCCATGTGATTAATTGCCTGTGAAAACCTTCCAGAGTGTCAGCTATGGCTTGGTTCCAACTCAACAGTACACAATAACAACAACTAAGCTTATAATCACCTCATCTTTTCAAGCCTCTACTGAACCTTTCTCATTACTTCAGCTCCCTCTACTCACTAACTTCTGTTATCCAAGTAATTTCCCCCTTCCTCTTTTTCTGCCCCTTCTCTCTTCTCTATTCTGAACATTTATAAATATTTTACCTAGTTATCCTACTTTCACATAGTGGCATTATGCAATATGTGTCCTTATATGACTGAGATATTTCACTCTGCAAAAGCTCTCTAGTCTCTCACAAGTTATACAGTACATTACAAAATCATTTTTTCCATAATGTTGCATAGTTTTCCATTGTGTGAATGTTCTATAATTTCTCAATGCTTTCATTTGTTGATGGTGATTTAAGCTGCTTGCATTTTCTTGTTAGTGTGAATAACACTGTTATGAGCACAGGTGTACAAGTGTCCAAACCTGTCTCAGTTTTAGTTTCCTTAGGACCTATTCCTTGTAGTGAAATAGTTGGGTCATTTAGGATGTCTATGTACAGCTTTTTTAAGAAATGCCAAACCTCCCGCTTCATCCTCCCCAACACTTACTGTTTGTTGTCTTGTTGAACTTTACTACTGCTACTGGAGCGAGATAGAATCTCACTGTTTTTTTTTTTTTTTTGGTTTCTTTCTTTCTTTCTTTAATTGTCCTCATGGAATTCCAGTAATATGTATATTGTTTAATTTGATTTTATCTCACATGATTCTATTTTTTTTCTTCACCTTCTGTCTTCTCACTGTTTATTCTTCTTATAAATTCTCATAGAGCTTCTTGTCTTCTAACTTGCTTAATCTCTGTTCTCTTTTATGCTGTGTTCTTTTAGCTTCATCATGTTGTGACTTTCTGCCACTTCCATTTTGATATTTGGGATTGCTTTTTTGCTCTTTTTCCTAGTATTGGTTCCTAGTTATTGCTGTTGTTGATTGCTTTTGAGTCAAGCACAACTCATAGCGACCCCATAAACAAAAGTTCTGAAGCCCCTCTATAACTATCGACACCAGTCAAAGTTCATAGAGTTTCTGGAGGCAAGCTGCTTAGAAAGTGGATGCCACTCTTGCTTCCAAACGAGTTTCTAGTGTTGGTTTTATTCTCTCTTTTAATAACTTTCCTTTCCGTGCCACTCTCTACTTATGCTTTCAACTCTTTATTGTTACATTTGTAACTTTTTTTTAAATTGAGATTTTAATGAAAGTTTATAGAAACTTTGGATTTCCATTCTTTCACTATTGTACATTTTCCTCCTTACTCATCTTTCCCCGTCTCCAGTTTGCTTTTCTCTTTTAAAAGAGAAAAAACATTTCTATCATTGTTATACAATCACTACCCCCCCCCACCCAGTCCACTTTACTGTGCAGCTTTTATTCTGGACTCTTGTCATAAAAATAATACCTAACCATATATTCCTTTTAAACAGTTCTCTCCCTCATCTATTTCAATGCAGTGTACTTTTTTTTTTTATCTTTTTCAATTGAGATTTTAAAAAAAGATTCTAGAGAATTTGGATTTCCATTCATTCATTGTTGCACATTTTCCTCCCTGTGCACCCCCTCCCCAGTTCATTTTCTCTTTGAAAAAGCAACAATAAAATCCCTTCAATATTAAACAATCTCCCCCCACCCCTGTCCACTTTACTATGCAGCTCCTACTCTGGACTCTTGTGGTGCAAACAGTATCCAATCATAAACATTTGTACCTTTTTCAGTTCTAGTTCTTTGAACTCCGCATCAGTACATTTCTTCTGCCTTCCTGTCTTGGAAGTATTCATTAAGCTCTTAATCTGCTTCCTTCTTTTTTTTAGGAGAAGGCTTGTTTTTTGTTTTTCATAATGTTTGTTCCTACTTGCTGCTTCCTTGACATTATGTGAAATGGATTGGGATTGATGTTTTCTCTGTGAGCAGACAAAGCCTCAAAAGGGAGCCTGGAAGTTCTCAGTAATCAGTAATCCTGCCTAATACCCTTTCCTTTCCAAGTCTTACTACTCAACAGTGGCCTCTGCTGAAAGTGTACTTGAGGCCTTTCCTGAAGCTGAGAGGGAAGAATACCCTCCCCCTTAGCAGATGGAGTCTCTGGATGCAGCTGGAACTTCTGTAGGAATGTGGAGCCCAGAGAAATGCAGTCTGTGATGTTTCCTCCCTAAGCCTTCTGGTCAGTCAGGTGTACCCAGGTCCTTCCCCTGAGGCTGAATGAGAGGGACCTCTTGTGCCTTAGTGGACAGAATCTCTGCTTTGAACTTGAAACTTCTCTGGGAATGTGGGGCCCTGAGAAATGCAGTCTGGGCACTCCCTCTCTTTGCTGTACTGTTTTAATATTATGTAATGCTTACTATAATTCTTACCGTGGAATGATTCTTCAAGTTAAAGAAAGGAAGTATGAGGAAATAAAGGCCTATATCATACAATTATTAAAAGGATCGTATTCAAATTACTTACTTTTTAACTCTTATGATACTTTTCAACATTTTTTAAATGAATGAATAACCATTTCCTCCATTATTCAAAATTCTTCATTACAAAATGGCTATGATTTAAAATAGCTCTCTATTCAAAATATATAGAACATGATTTTGTACAAATAGACATCATTATTCACATTTTAAGGATAAGGAATCTGAATCTGGGCGAAATAGGTAGCAGCTTCACCAAAGTTCCCTATGAAAGGGACCCAGAGAGGCTCAAACCATTGTCTCCAAGTGTTCTCCACTCTACGCTTTGCATTGTTTCATCTAAAATTCTTAAGACCTTGTTTCAAAGTTCTAATATATTGGTTATTTTGTGACTGAGCATTCACATTCTTCCCTATACTACATGTTCCTTCATTCATTATCTTACTTGAAAATAAATATACACAATTTAGTGGTACGCAGTGCTGGAAAGTAGAAAGCTGAGTCACTGGAATGTTCAAAAGATTTCTAAAAGCCATTTGTAGCCGCAAAATAGAAAATATGGAAAGAGAGACTTGACACATTGAAATTCAAATGTCTCTTTCTGGCAGCAAACTATCACTGGGTCCTGGGAAGCAAGAGTCTGGGTGAGCTGAGAAGTAATGAAGCCCTGCGTCTCATGTCATTGACTCTGGCATTTCAAGCATCACATTCATAACAGAAGACACAAACTGCTGGGTCCCTCTCTACTTCACTAAATTGAAATGGTTCCGCAGGGGAATATGGCATCAGGAATGAAAGAGAAATAGCATTCCCCTTTCCTCTGTACAGAGAGGAGGTGCTGACAATGTTTATTCAAAAGAACAACATCTGGAAATGGTGCTGGAACATGGAGATATTATGCCGAGCCATGCTCCGGCAAAGCCATCCAGCATCTTGGAGGGAGGAGAAACAGCACTATTATGGATTTTTTTTAAGAGAAAGGAATGAGGAAATTGCAACTGAGGAGATTCTCTCAACCCTATCCCAACTCATTTCTATGGAGTCTGGACTTTAAGTTACCACTGATAAAAACTCCAGGAATAAATTAGCTTAGGCTGAACATGGCTTGCTTGATAGAAGTTCAGATATGGCAATTTCCGGACACAACATAATGAAGATTCATTATCATTCTAAGAATATTATTTCTCTGCCTTTTCTATTTTGGCTTAAATTTCCAAGAATTTTTTTTTTATTGTTCTTTAATTCCATTAGCCCTTCCAATATTTTCTGAAACTACTTCTTGGATGTAGCAGGGGAGGGGGGGGTGTCACTCTAATGATAGCTGAAAGGGGAGAAAAATTAGTCCCATTGTTTAATTGGCTTGACTCTGTCTGTGTGTCTTCTTCTGAATTTGAAGGTGTTCTTTTTAGGGGGGGGGGTTGTTTGTTTATTTAGTTTTTCCACTGATTTACAGTATTTGATTCTCTTAAACCACCTTTCAAACTCAAAAATCACCTCCAATGGTACATATAGATCAGAGTAGAAAGAAGGTATCTCTGTTCAAAGAAAATCTGGAATTAAATAAATAAAAGTGAATGTGTAGTGAGTGTTAAACACAGAGTGTTCAGTGCACTCCCTCTCTTATCTGACCTCAAGAATATTTTTTTTTCTTTTTAATAAATTACATAGCTGAAAGACGCTTTAGATTTCATCTAGCCCAGAGGTTGCAAACTTCTGAATCACAGACTGGATTTGTCCCATAGATGTATTTTCTAAGACATGTGGTTTATTTTTGTTGTTATACTTTTAGTTAGTATATAACATATGAATATCCTATTCTCAAAATCCAAAGAACGCTTAACTAATTGGAAGATTCAACATTTATGAGTCATCATTCTTACATGACAAGTAAACAGCTACAGTTGTGCCATTGCTTCATTCTTTGGCCAACGATTGTTGTTAGGTCCTGTTGCGTCAAGTGCAACTAATGTTGATCTTATGAACAACAGATCTAAACCTTGTCCTAAATTGTGCCATGTTCATCATCTCTGACACATTTAAGCGCATGGCTGCTGTCACTGGGTCAGTCATCTCATTGAGGAATTCCCTCTCCTTTGTTGACCTTCAACTTTCTTATCATGATGTCTGTATCCAAGGAAAAGCCTTTCCTCGCAACGTACCCAAAGCACATGTGATGAAGCTTCACGATCTTTACCTCCAAGGAGCGTTCCAGCTGCACTTTCTCCAACACATATCCGCTTGCTCTTTTGGCAGTCCGTGAGATATTCGTGCCCTTTTCCAATACCACAACTCAAAGGCATTTTTTTTTGTCATTCTTATTTACAGTCCAGCTCTCAGATGAATGGCAAGTGACAAACACCATGGCCTGAATCAGGTACTCTTTAGTCTTCAGACGGACATTATTGCTCCTAAATAATTTGGAGAAGTTCCTGACAGCATATTTCCTCGATAAAAAATATCTCCTGATATCCTGACTGCTGGTACCAAGGATGTTGATTGCTGATTCAGGTAAAATGATTTTTTTTTATTTTTTACATTTTCAATCTTTTTTCTATCATGATGCTTCTTACCAGTCTAGTGGTGAGGACTTTTTTATCTTGATGTTGATATGCAATCCATATTGAAGGCTGTAGTTCTTGAACTTCTGCAGCAAGAGTGTCAAGTCTTCATAACTTCCAGCAAGTAAGGTTGTGTCATATATATATAACACAGGTTGATGATGAGTCTCCCTCCTCTCCTGATGCCACACTCTTCTTCATTAGGTCTAAGTTCTTGAATGATTTGGTCAGTATACAGATTGAATAGGTATGGAGAAAGGATTTAAATGTGATGCACACTTCTGATTTTAAACAAGGCAGTTTTCCCTTGTTCAGTGGAAAGAAAAACATTGCTAAAGATCATTTTAAAAAACATGGCTTGAACACATTGAGAAAGAACTGCCAGAAGTTCCAACTGGCTTTAGAAGAGACTGTGGCACCAGCATTATCATTGCTGATATTGATGAATCCTGGCTGAAAGCAAAGAATATCAAAAGAATGCCTGTCTGAATTTTACTAGCTATACAAAGGCATTTATGTGGATCATAATAAACATAAAAATCTTCTCATGGATAACATTGAGAAGAACAGAAATCAGGAACACTTAACTATGCTCATATGAAACCTATACTTAGACTAAGAAGCTATTGTTTGAATGGATTAAGGGAACACTGTACGGTCATTGATACCTGCTCTAATTCACCAGTTGCAACTTTCCTGTGTTTATGCATCATAGTGAATCCAAGCCTGATTTATCTGAACTTTATGTATTTGTTCTTCTTACATTGTTAAGAAGGAAATATGTTTCACTATCAAAAGTGAGTGAAGTATAGGTTGAGTACTTCAGGTGCGTCAAGAAAATAAAATCCCATTTGCTATTTGGAGCAAATAACTAATAGTTCTAAAAGTTCAGTAAGGGAACACTTGATGTGTGTAATTTATTCTAATTTTGAATAGTAGGCTTTTGAATTTGAAACTCCAGATTAATTTATTTCACCATTGTTTTACAGTAGGTGATACTGAGTATGAAGACCATTGAATCTTGCCTTAAGTACAAAATTTCAAACATTAGGGTCTGTGTCTTCTTCACCCCACTCATATCCCTCTACTCTATCAACATGAAAAATATATAACAAAAGAAAATTTATTTATGTAAATGAAAATCAAATATACATTTTCAGACACATACACACAAAAAATCATTCACAAAAAAATCATTCATAATTCCACCACACTAAAAAGAAAAAACTTGTTTGATTTTCTTTCCTTTGCCATTGGTTTTAAGTTAGTATGCATTTTTAAAACTGTTTTCTATTTATGTTTTAATTATATCATTGTTGTTGTTATATACCATTAAATTATAATCAAATCATAACCAACCCTTCAGCAGATTTTCAGACACCATAAATCACAGGGTAGGAGATTGTCCATCTTTCAACCCTGTGCTGTGGGTAGATAACACAATTCTTTATCACTAAACCACCAGACCCCCTTCATTGTATTTATACCATACATAAAATACTACATCCTTCTTACTTAAAAATATTTCATATGCAGTTATTTTTTCTGTTACGTAATGTTTATTTTAATAAATACATAAATATTTGTCTGGGAGCAAATGTGCTGTAATATTTGTAACCATCTTTGTAGTTTTATTTTTACTTTTTTTTTTTACATGCTTCACTTTTCTGTTCTATTCTGTTTCCACTCCAGCCTGTCTCGCAATCAAATGCACACCAGGAAATGCTTCACTGGAAGCTCTCCAAACATTTACAAAAAAATAGTGAATGAGAAGGCAGAAGGGAGGTTTAATTCTGGAATAGAAAATCTTCAGATAACTTTCAGATATTGAAAAATTAAGAAGGGAAACTCAAGCTATTCTGTATCAGAAACAGGTAATGATAGATGGTAGATAGATAGATAGATAGATAGATAATAGATAGTTATAGATAGAGATATATAGAAAGATAGATATTGTTGTTATATGTCGTCGAATTGCCTGTGACTCACTGAAACCCGATATACAAAAGCCCTAAACCTTGCTCTATCGCTTGCCAATCTTTTGTCTCCAATACACCTATTTCCATTTACCCAGTAACTGAATCAAACCATCTCCTCCAGGGTCTTCTTCTCCTGCACTGTCCCTTCACCCTATCAAGCATGACGTCCCTCTCCAAGGACAGGTCCCTCCTTGCAACATGTCTAAAGTATGTCAGATGAAGCTTGAGAATCCTTGTCTTCAAGGAGAAGTCTGGTTTGACCCTCTCCAGGATGAACGTGTTTGTTCTCCTAGCAGTTCATGGTATATTCAACACTCTTCTCGAACACCACAGCTCAAAGGCATCAATTCTCCTTCTATCATCCCTCGTCATTATCTAGTTCTCTGATGCAGAGCAAGAGATTGCAAAGACCATGGCTTATATCAGGTGCACCTGATTCCATGCTGACATCATTGTTCTTCAGTATTTTAGAGAGGACTCTGACAGTAGACTTTCCTAATGCAATTCGTCTTTTAATTTCCTGGCTGCTGGTGCCAACAGTGTTGTTTGTGGAGACAAACAAACTAAAGCTGTTTACAATCTCGGTCTCTTCACCATCCATCATGATGCTGCCAACTGTCCCAGTGGTGAGAATCTTTGTTTTCTCAATATTTAACTTTAATCCATATTGAAGGCTGCAGTCCTTTACCCTCAGCAGCAAGTGCTTCAGATCCTCCTCAGTTTCAGCAAGCAAGGTTGTGTCATCTGCATGCCACAGACTGTTGATAGGTCTTCCTCCAATCCTGATGCCACATTTCTCCTCAAACAGCCCAGCATTCCGGATAATCTGTTCTGCATATAGATTGAAAAGGTATGGGGATAGGACACATCCCTGGCATACACCCTTCCTGATTTTGAACTATGCAGTGTTCCCTTGTTCTGTTCTGAAGACCACCTCCTGGTCCAAGATAGATAGATAGAGGATAGGTAAATAGATAGATAGATAGATAGATAGATAGATAGATAGATAGATAGATAGATAATAGATAAAAAAAGACTGATGGTTTACATCAGGAATATTTCCATAGAAAGCAGAACTCCGAAGTAGTAAGATAATTATACAAATTCTCATACATCGAAGAAACTCAGCCATAAGATGGAGAGTGAGGCGTGAGCTCCAATGATGTGATGCCCAGGGTCATTTTTAGTTGTTCTTCTCTCTTGATGTATTGACTACTTTACATCTTTACGTGCCAGAAGAATGAATAAATGTCTCTTGATGAAAGTACAGTCAGAATGTTCCTTAAAAGCAGGATGGTGAGATTTCATCTCATATACTTTGGATGTGTTATCAGGAGGGACTAGTTAGTTCATTGGGAAGATTTTATGCTTGTTAAAGTACGAGGTCATGGAAAAAGAGGGACACCCATTGATTATGACAGAGGACTGAAAGATGGCAGTGATTGTGAGCATGACACAAGACAGGAGAGTGTTTTGTTTCTCTCTGAAGTGCATAAGGTCACCTTGAGTCAGACCAACTCAACAGTACCTAGAAACAACAACAAGGTGGTTTCTGTTCTTTAGACCCGGAATAATGCAACAATTAGTCCTTAATTTTTATTCTTCTGACATTACATTTATAACAAAGAGGTAGCATTTCCAGGAATAAAAGTCCCAGGAAAATAAGACTACGTAGTTTTACGTATCCATTCAGAAAAATATCATGTTGATCATGATGATTGGAAAGTTGAACATTTCTTCACATCTATTTTTCTAGCTAGATTCCTATCTAGATAGCTGGCTCAGCTTGTTTATGTGATCACTCTTGTGATATGAGAGTATGTAATTCATCATTAGAGAAAAGAGTACGAAAGAAAACACTCTGTCATCTGAAAATAATGGCTGTAATTGCTATCCCAGTAACTCAAAACTCAAGAGCCTAGAGTGAGTTAGCGTTTGAAGAATAAGAAAAAAACCCAAAGAACTGGAAATGAATGGATCCTGCAGTGACTGTTTAATAGTTCCTTAATATATTCTGATCTTTTTTGTATGAATTAAAGTAATATACACAAATGAACTAAGTGTCAGTCTGACCCAGAAGAAATTGTTTGGTTTTGGAGACAAGAAAAGGGTTTCGAAAAGATAAAATTGTATGAAATTACAATCTAAGTGGAATGGCATCAACTCTTAAGTAAAGGGTCATTGGAAGACCTCAGAAGGTAAGTTGGGAACATTTTCTAGAGAAGTTGAGTTTTTGAAAGAGCAGTAAGCAAATATCAAATGTCAATGGCAAGCATAGTGTGTGGGTTTGCTGAGGAGCCATCAAATTGAAATAGTGAAATAAAATGAGAAGGAAGTTTGATTCAATGCATAGGACACATTTTTAGTAACCCCTGTGTGCAAGATAAAGGAATTTGGACCCAACAATTTTTCATTATGTCAAGTATTCAGAAGACATGGCAAAAAGGTTTTCTTTGGTTTTTGGTTGTTTTTTTTTTAAAATACATTCTATTTGGAGAGAGTGTTGGTGGGATAGTAAGTTGTCTTGGATTCCTCCCTGAAGAGTCAACACTTTGAACCCATCAGGGACAGCTCTGTGCAGGAAATATGAGGCAATCTACTCCCTTCAAGATTCATATGATTGGAAACTCAATGGATAATCACCATGGGTCAGATTTAACTAGATGGCAATGGGTTTTTTAAATTTATTTTCAATATTTGGATGTTCAAAAAAATAATAATGACTATAGCTAGAGTAATATTATGTTTAACAAAAAGAAATATGTTGCTGTTGTTGTGTGCTGTCAAGTTGATATTGAGTCATAACAAGCTTATAAAAGAAGAGTGTACCTGTCCCAGAGAGTTTCCTATCTTGTAATCTTTATAAAGACAAATAGGTAGGTCTTTTCTCCTGCAGAACACCTGGGGGTGGGGAGGTTCAAGCCACAGTCATTTACTTAGCAGACAAGTGCTAAATAATTGCACTACCAAAACCAAACCAAAACAAGCCCCTTTCAATTGAGTTGATTCTAACATACAATGGCCCTATAGGTCATAGTAGAATTTTCCCCAAAGGGTTTCAAAAAGGGTTTTTTTATGGAAGCAACTGCCTCAAAGTTCTCCTTTGTAGCAGCTTGATCATGGGTTTGAACTACAGATCTTTTAGTCATCAGCTGGGCACTTAACCACTGTTTTACCATAGCTGCTTCTATTTAAGATGAGAGAAGAATAATTAGGGTATTAGCAATAAGAATTGCATAGCCATGCTACAATTAAATGAAAAGGAAGAAAGCAGGAAGGTAGGATAAAAGAAAGGAAGGAAGTCTGGCTTATGTAATGATTTATAAATCTAGTTTAACCAAGGGTATGATCTCATGCATTTTTGCATCAGTATGACTGTAATTTCCTGGAGGAAAATATAGCAATAAAGATTAACATTAAATGTGCATACTCTTTTAATCAATAATTTTAATTTTGAAAGTTTGTATTAAGTGAACACTTGGTAGGTGAAAGGATAATTATAGTCAATACAAAGTTGTCTGAAATGTGGAAATAGACAATATATCTAATATTGCTGTATTGACTTAATAAATAATTTGAAAATTATGCAATCGGATACTATACAACAATTGAAAATAATGTGATTCTCTGTGTTGTTCTATAAAGATGAGGATGATATATTGCACATTTAAAACTCAGAATTTATTATTTGAATTGGTACAGTATATACCAAATTATCATCAGCAGTGATAGTATAGAATAGAGGTGGTACTATAATAACAAAATCTCTAATATTTCTGTATATTCCTGTGTTTATTTATGTATTTTTTTTATTTTATACTGGTTTATTTACAAAGTTCATATACATTGTTTTTCACATCAGATCTTTCTCATTTCCTTTACCCGCACCCATCAAATTATACGACTCTTATCACTAAACCTCCATCCTTACACCTCCATTCCCCTTACCGCCCTTGGATCCTCATGCTAGTTCTACAATAATGATCTTATACAGTACTTGTCTTTATAGGACTGAGTCAGTTCTCTTAGCATAACACTCTCCAGTCCTTCCCAAGTTAGGTAATGGTTAACAAAATCATTGCTCCTGTGTGCTGCATAATATTCCATCCTGTCACTACACCATAATATCTCAATCCATTCGATTGTGATTGGATATTTGAGTTGTTTTCATGTTGCTATGATGGTGAATAATGCTGCTGTGAACATTGGTGCATAAGTCTCTGTTTGTGCCTCAGTTCTTATTCTCTCAGAGTATAGTCAAAGCAGTGCTTAGCTGGGCCATATGGAATTTCTATGTTTAACTTTTTTGAGGAAACGCCAAACTGCCTTCCAGCATGGTTGTACCATTTTACAATCCCACTGACAATGAATAAAAGTTCCTATCAATCCATATTCTTTCCAACATTTATTACTTGCTGTATGTTAAACTTTGCCACTTCTACTGGAGCAAGATGGTATCTCATTGTGGTTTTGGTCTGTATCACTCTTATTGCCAGTGTGTGTTTGTCTGTTGACCATGTGAATATACTCATCTGTGAAAACTCTTTCGGTGTCTTTTTCCCATTTTGTAATTGTGTTATCAGTCTTTTCTCTTGTGGAGGCCCTATAGGATTCTGCATACTTTTGATAGGAGACCCTTTTCTAAAATGTTTTTTTTCCCAGTCAGTAGGTTTCATTTGTAATAAACAGTAAATACTTGCACATTTAAGTAACTTCTCTCCCTTACTGTCTATTTGGACTCAGTTGGGGATCCAAGAGTATAAATCTTAGCAGGAGGAGATTGTTCATCCTGCTCCCACTGAGCCTTTGGTGGATTGTAGCATCAGGAGACACATGATCCTTTCATTAGCAAAACAATGTGCAGTGGATGACAGTTCCAAAGCTCCTTCCTTTAGAAAAGGACGTTGAAGGATAAGAGAACCAGGCAGAAACTCTTATCATAGTTACTCAGAAGGAGTTAGGGAAAAGAAACAGAGAAGGGCAGAGCTGTGAATGTCTTTTTCAGACTAAAGCAATTATCTAATGAATCTGTTCATTCAGTATACACAGTGGCTTGGACAACTGAAATAAAAATTCCATTTGGAAAATATTCCTGACTGAATTGTTAGTCAGCTATCAACCTATGTATCAAATTATTCCACCGAGGAAACAAATGATAACTATCTGACTATGCAATTAGAGTAAACTGAATGTTAAGAATACTGGAGATCACAGAATCTGAATTTGGAAAACATTAATTTAGTCATTAGAATTCATATTACAAAAGACACTTGCCATTTACGAGAAGAACTACGCTGAGGTTCTTTCATATAGCAAGAATTTCTGATGTAATTTCACAAATAAGTAAACAAAGCAACTACATTTACGAAGCTTGCACGCACTCAAAACGTGTCATGATCAGAGCAGCTGCATGAAGAGGCACATCTGGACTCACACTGTGGAAAAGGTTTTTGTAGGTTTCCATTCAACGTGGCCTGGCGGGCCTGGTTAGAGGGTACTGATACCCCTGGTTGTGTTCAACAGTGCAAACGAAATGGAGTGGTTGACATTTATGTGGTGAAGTTGATCGATGCTGACAGTCACTCTGAATAAATCAACCTTTAAAACTGGTAAAATCTTTGTTTTATGTAACCCTGTAATGGAAAAGACATTAACATAGAGTCACAATCTTTAAAATAGAAGAACCCCAGACACTAACACAACCAATGCTCCTAATTTTACACACTTAAGAAACTACCCTGAAAGAAAACTTGCTAAAAGTTCCCTTTCCCAACTGTACAAAACGGGAAAATGGAGAGATGTCTTCTAAAACTAAATATAAACTCTTGCCTCAACAAAGTTATTTATTCTTTTGGGTTTATATCTCCATTTTTGAACAGATAATGCACAATGAAAAAAAAAGTTTAATAAAATTTTCTCCTAACAGAAGTCAAGTGCTCTTACTTTTCACCCCACCCTAATCACCCATATTACAAAATCAGAATTTTTAAAATATTGGTCACATTGTGAATGAGATTAATCCTTTCTCTTTTGTTTTGCTGTGTTCTTTAATGACCTCTTCCAGTTTTATCCCTTCAATAATTCTTTTTATCAGTGTCACATACTTTTGGCATGTGGCCAGGAGGGACTTGGAGGAAGACATCTGGCTTGGAAGAGTGGAGAGAGAGAGCAGGAGAGGAAGACACCAAATGGATGAGATGGATTGACACAGTGACTGGGGTAATGAAGGTAGGTGTGTTGGGGTCAGTTGAGGCTAGCTCAGGACAGGGCGGAGTTCACAGCTATTGTACATAAGGTCATTAGA
>NW_006399842.1:6014722-6044700 GCF_000299155.1 Elephantulus edwardii | reverse complement strand
TGTGTGTGTGTGTGTTGTTGTTGTTGCTGTTATGTACCATCGACTAACCTGCGACTCATAACAGCCCTGTGTACCACAGCTCTGATGCCTATCCTGTCCTGAGCCAGTCTCACTGACTCCAACACACTTAGCCCCTTGTCCCTAGTTATGTATCAATCCATCTTATCATGGGTGTTCCTTTCCTGCTTTGTTCCTCTACCCTTCTAAGAATATTCGGTCCCTCTTGGCCACAATCCCTAAGTATGTGAGACTGAACTTCAATATCATAGCCTATAAGGAGAAACAGACCTATTTGTTTTCTTGGAGGTCCATGGTATGTTCAAGACTCTTTTCCAGCACCACAAATCACAGGCATCAATACTTCTTCTGTCACCCTTAGTCGTTGTTCAGCTCTCAGATGCATAGCAAATAATTGCTAAGACTATGGTCTAGATCAGGCACACCTTAGACTCTAGACTGACATCACTGTTTCTCAGTACTCTAGAAAGGTCCCTGACAACATATTTACCGAAAGCAATGTATGCATGTGTGTGTGTGTGTGTGTGTGTGTGTGCCTTTGATTTGACAGTATAGCTTGTTACCACTGATCTGGTCACCAGCCAGCAGAGATCCCTTATATGGGTGTGCACACATGTGTATGTGTGTGCATACATATATACACATGCACATGCACACAAAAGGTTCAAATCCATCAATTGTTCCACAGGCAACAAGAGGGGTAATCTCCTTGTATCCAATTTATTGCCTCTGAGAACCTGCTGATGGATTAGCTATAAGTCTTATTCCATCTTAATGGTATAAAAATAATACACATATATGCATATGAGTTAAATAGATAACATATATATTATATATTACAAACATACATGTATATTACATGTTAATTTTATATAATACGTATGGTAACAGGGGTCTGCTATATGAACAGTATTATACTGTGTGCTTGCCATATGTAAGTGATTAAGACAACTCTGGGTCAGTGTACTTGAGGAGTCAGGGAAATTTAGTAAGGGAAGAACATGATTAATTCTCTATGGAAGTAAATCAAGAATGGCTTGGTGGAACTACTGAAGAGTATCTAGCACTGGCCAGAGAATTCCTTGGATACTTCTTAAAATAAGTGGTCATTGACTTGATTTTTTTTAAATTTTATTTTAATGAAAGTTTACAGAGAATTTGAATTTCCATTCATTCATTCATTCATTATTGCACTTTCTTCCCTGCCCACCCCTCATCCCAGTTCACTTTTCTATTTTAAAAGTAAAAAAAAAAATTATTTCTTTGGTATTCAATCTCTCCCCCCAAGTTCCCTCCACTATACAGATTTCATTCTGGACTCTTGTCATGACAATAATATCAAATCAAATAATTCTCCTAAACAGTTTCTCTCTCATCTGTTTCAATGACATATACATTATTTATACCTTCTTAATTTCCCCCTTTGTCCGGCCCTCTTTACCATAGTGGCATTATGCAGTATTTGTCCTTTTGTGATTGAGATGTTTCAGTCAGCATAATGTGCTCCAGGGTTACCCATTTTGTACAATATTTCATGAGTTCCTTGTTTTTCATTGCTGCATAGTAGACCATTGTGTGAGTATACCAGAGCTTCTCTATGCATTCATTTGTTGATGGGCACTTAAGTTGTTTCCAACTCTTTACTATTGTGAACAAAGCAGCAATAAACACGGGTGTGCATTTATCTGCTTGGGTATCAGTTCTGCTTTCTTTAGGGTATATTCCAAGTTGTGGAATTGCTGTGTCAAATGGTATTTCTATTTGCAACTTTTTGAGAAAGAGCCATATAGCCTTCCATAGTGGTTACACCATTTAACGCTCCCACCAACAGTGAATAAGGATTCCAGTTTCTCTTCAACCTTGTCAGCATTTGTTGTTTGCTGAAAATACTACTTATTTTTTATTTTTCATATAAAGAAAGTTTACAGAGACTTAGGGTTTCCAGTCATACATTGTTGCACTTTTCTCCCTGCCCAGCCTCTCCCCCCAATTCACTCTTTTCCTTGAAAAGTAAAAGGAAAACTCTTTCATTGTTATGTAATCCCTCTCCCCAAATCCACTCCACGGTGTAGCCTTCATTCTGGACTCCTGTCATGACAATAATACCCAATCATATATCCCTTTTAAACAGTTCTCTCTCTCATCTGTTTCAATGCCATATACATCATTCCTCCCCTCAGGGCTGAGGGACGACTTGATATTTTAAAAGCAAGCAAAGTTTAACTAGAAAAGCAATGAGAGGGATGCAATGGGCACATTTGTGCAGAATACACTAATGGCAGAGGTTGCATAGAGAGCATAGTATCATTAACTCACAAAATAAGCTCTTGATGAACAGAAAGTAGTATATGAAGATGGTACTTATATTTAAAGTCTTGGACACAAATAGGAATAGCTTCTGAAGAGCCGTCTTGGAAAGCCTGCAAGCCAGTGAGGAAGAATTAGAGGAGAAGCTTGGAAGGTAAGGCTAGGAAGAGACAATGTGATAATTGGTACAAGATCCACAAGAGGGTAGAACCAGAACTTTGTTATGTGTTAGTAAGAGGAGTATAATAAATATGAAATGCTTTGTTGGGTGTTTACCAGGGTTCTATTAGGATAATAATAAAAATAAAAATGATGACCATTATAATAATGATGAAGACAAAAGAGGAAAAAAAATACTTGTGCTTGCTCTTTGCCTAGCACTAAACATGTGTTGTCTCATTTATTTCCTAAACACCAATAATTTAACCATTAGTTTTTAGTCCACATATATTATAATAAGGGAGCACTTGTGTCATTGCCAGCAGGGAGTTACACTGTTAGCCCAAAGGCAGAGCCCCTTTTGTTGTTCAAATCCAAAAGCAGCTCCTTACGAGAAAGATAACCAGTGCAATTAAAAACATCAGAAACCCATGGGAGGGCCAGGTAAGAGCTGGTTCCATGAGTTGGTTCTATGAAGTGACAGAATTGAGAGATAGAGAGAATTATTGTAATGAAAGCAAACCTTGGGGAAACCCCAGTTGTCCAAGGACAGTTAGAGTAAATTTTCAAAACGAGATTCTAACAGATACATTTTTTCCCTAGGGTCTATGTTCTGAACAACTTGATTCTATCTCCTACCTTCATCAGAAGGACAAATGTGAAGATAAAAGGGTGGGCAAGAGAGATATTTAAATGAAGGGAGAAAAGTAAAGCTCAATATTTTGAATGTCAGGTGAAGAAGAACACGGGTAACAACCTTTACATTAAGAAAGAGTCCTCTTTGTAGAGAATACAGAACTGCCTTGTTTCCCAGGCCCTGAATGGTTTTGGGCATTTGCTCTGAACTGCCCTCTGCCCCCTACCCAACGCCGTCCATCTCAGTGTCCCACGAATGATGTACAGCTGCACTCCCTCCTCTGTGCTCCAGAAAAGCATCTGGAAATAGCCCTTAGTCTTGTTGCTGAGACAAAGGCATTGTTTCTTTAATAACACGTCTCTTTGGAAACCGTCTCCAGCCCACTTCAGAAGCCAGGCTGTACTGACCCTGACATGATGTAGCTTGTTTGGTCCTGCTTAGGGGAGGGGGAGGGAAATATATGTGTAAGCTATGTTGGGCATCAAAAGATAAATGCAAAGAGATTTGGGGGTGTCTTTGGTGAGAGTTCCTCAGACTACAATGTTAATGGGGGATTCGTAGATTATTGAATAAATTTCAAACATATGCTTCTGTGTGTGTATATGTGTAAACACTTAGATATTTCAGTTTGCTGCTGTCTAGGAACCCTGACAAAGTGAAATCTCATGGTATGAAGCACAATGTTGTTAGGTACTGTCGAGTAGAGTATGAGTCATAGCAACCGTAAGAACAACACATTTCAACCCTGTCCTATCTTGGACCATCTCCTCCATCTCCGACATACTTCATTCCATTGCCACAGTCATTGATTATGTATCTTCTGGTTTTAAGCCACAGGCAGTAAAAGTGGGAGTGAGGCTTGCCACCATTTATTCAGCAATAAGTAAATGTTTGGCAACCTGTTAGGACATTTGATATATATGTGTATAAGTTATGATAACTGTTATAATAAAACTATGCTGAAACAATCAACCACAAGACTTTAAATGCATAAAAAACAAACATTGAGTTTTTTACTTCACAATTACTTGTAGCTGGACAATGACTAAAGTTGACAGAAGAAGAATAGATGCCTTCTAGTTGTGGTGCTGGAGAAGGGTCTTGAACATATCATGGACTGCCAAGAAAACACATAGGTCTGTCTTGGAGAGGGTGAAACTAAGTATTTCCTTGAAGGCTAGGATTTTGAAGCTCTGTCTCACATACTTTGGGCATGTGGTCAGGAGAGACCAGTCCTTGGAGGACATTATGATTGGAAGTGTGGAAGGACAGGGCAGGAGAAGAAGACTCCAGATGAGATAGATTGGTTCAGTACCTAGAGCAATGGGGATTAGTGTGTTGTAATTAATGAGAGTGCCTGAGGACAGCGAGGGATTCAGAGCTGCTGTACATAGGGTTGCAGGTGACTCAACAGCACATAACAACAACAACAACTTATTTATTGGTTGATTTTATTTAAGTCTCTTGTTTAGAATCAACAAGACCTCGTGGAGGGCCTTTGTATTTAGAAGTTGGTTGTCATTATATTTTGAAGGAATATTCTTCTGAGTGGTACAGCACTCTTCTGTCAATATGCTGTACTGAGGTAATGAGGGCTTGATATGACGCTAAACTTGGTGCCACTGGAGTGTCCAGTGCCAGAACAGTTACCCATGGTGGACAGTGTTTGGTGGAGCTCCCAGTTTAAGCAGGAATGGCATCCAGTTCCTAAACAACATGCCTCTGGAAACTCAGTGAACTTTGAAAAACGACAATAGTTATAAAAAGTCCTCAGATGTGTTGTTCATAGGGTCGCTAAGAGTTGTGATTGACTTGACGGCAATCAAGAACAACAACCAGAGTGAGAAGATTTGATAGTAGGAACCTCTCAAGTAGCTGTGGTCAGCAGTCTATGGCTCAGTGATTCTCTGTGCATGTGAGCGGGACTCCCACATGTGGTTCCTTTGGCTTAGATATCTAAGCTAACACTGTTCTGTCCCATAAGTCTCATCTCTCCAAGGTTGCTCAACATACGAAGATGTATGAGAAGTAAGAGAGAAAGCAGAACCCCAAACACACAGTTTTGTTTACCAAGTGTTGCCAAACCATTAGCTAAAAATATATCATCAGGTCAAATAAAAAAATGGAGAAGAAAAAATAATTTTAAAGTAGGAAAAGATAGCTTAGAATATGAATATATAATAAAGATTTTAATGGAGACCATGTCAGAATTAACGTATTATAACAATTTTCATGTAATCCTCACCGGAATTATTTGACCATTTTAGGAATGAAGCAGTTTAGCAAGCATTCCATTTAACATCAGATTTCACTTAGAATTTCACAGCCAGAAAGTCAGAGAGCAGAGATCACAATTGTCTATGTGCTTATCTGTTTGTACTGCATGAACAAGCTAGGATGTTACAGTATATTAGTCAAAAATCAGGAAAGTGAGTGATACTAGGATGACCTGAAACTCAGGTAATGGGGCAGCTGGTGATTAATAACGAGAGTTCAATCCAGTTGTGAATATGAAACAGTGGGTAAAATAGAACAGGCATGTGATATTCATTTATAGTAAATATCTATCAAGAAGACAAAGATTCTCAGCACTGGACCAATTGGCAGCATCAGGATGGATGGTGAAGAGATTGAGACTGTTCACAGCTTCAGTCTGCTTGGCTCCACAATCAACACTCTTGGCACCAGCAGCCAGGAAATTAAAAGACATATTGCCATGGGAAAGCCTGCTGTTAGGGACCTCTATAAAGTACCTGAGGGGCATCTGATACAGGCCATGGTCTTTGCAATCATTTGTTATGCGTCAGAGAGCTGAACAATGAACAGGGAGGATAGAAGGGGAATTGATGCTTTTGAGCTTTGGTGTTGGAGAAGAGTGTTGAGGGTACCATGGACTGCTAAGAAAACAAACAGATTCATCCTGGAGAGGGTGAAACTGGTATGCTCCTTGGAGGCAAGGATTCTGAGGCTTCGTCTAACATACTTTGGTCATGTTGTAAGGAGATACTGGTCCTTGGAGAACGACATCATGGTTGGGAGGGTGGAGGGCAGGCGCCGGAGGGGAAGGCCCTCTAGGAGGTGGATTGATTCAGTGACTGGGATAATCGGGATGAGTGTGTTGGAGACAATGAGATTGGCACAGGACAGAGCAGAGCTTAGAGCTGTTGTACATAGGTTCACCATGAGTTGCAAGCAACTCGATGGCACATAACAACAACATCTATCACTAAAGATGTAACATCAAGATCTCCAGAAGAAAGTTTGGCTGGAACTATAATAACTAAATTCAAAGTGAAGTTGTTGATAATCAGGACAGGACTTCCAGTCTAGAAGATAATAAACTGCTAGGCAGAGTAATACAGTTTAAAATTAATCATTGCATTCTCATTGCCTTTAGTACAGAATCTAACACCCTTAACACAGCCCCCAATGTTTTCCATAATTGGATTCCTCTTGAACCACTTCTCTATGTATTCCCCTCTTCCCAGGTGAATTAAATATCTACCTTGTTCTTCTCACTTTCAGAGATTTATAGATGCTTCTCTAGGGAAGTTAGTCCATAGGATGCTGTACTGCTAACCCAAAGGCCACCACTCTCTAGTTGTAAGAATCCATCAGCAGTTCTGAAGGAAGGAGAGAGAGGGACAATCTCCGCCAACTTGATTTCACCTCAGAACCCCAGAGAATGATCAGCCACCTCAATTTACAGGCTGAAATTGATTGACCATGAAATCAAGATACAGTAATAATTGGTACCAAATCAACAGCCATGAATTTGAGTTGTTCCTATTAATAATAAGCTATGACTTATGTGTTACTGTGATCGTAGAAGATGTGCCACCACTTCAAATACCAGCAGGTCACACATGGAATCTGTAAAACTTCCAGACTAAGATTAAGAAGCAGAACTAACCATCCATTTCTGATACAGCAGTTCTTTGAAAATTCTATGAAAAACTGAGGAAGAGTGTTACATATAGTATAAGAAGTAAAGCTTCTCAGATTGGAAGTCCTTAAAATATGGAGAAATAGCTTCAAACATCCAGTAGTAACTGGAACATGGAATATGTGAACAATCACCTAAGAAAATTATAAATTGTCAAAAAGGATATTGACTGCATAATGATGGACAACCTAGGCATTAGTTAGCTGAGATGGACTGCTATTGGTGATTTTGAATTAGATAATTAAATGATATATTGTGCCAGGCATGGCAAATTAAAGAGAAACGGTGTTACAGTCATAGTGAACAAAGCAGTTCAAGATTCATCCTGAAGTACAATGCTATGAGTGATAAGATATTATACATACACATACAGGGAAGGTCTGTTAATACAACCATTTTTCATTTATACCACAAAAATTAATGATGAAGAAATTTAAGACTTCTACCAACTTTTGCAGGCTGAAATTGATTGACCATGAAATCAAGAAACATTAATAATAATTGGTAAGTGGAATGCAAAAATTGGAAATATAGGAGGATGGAAAACATGAACTTGGTAATAAAAATGAGGCTGGGGAGTGAATGATAGAATTGTGTACAAGTAATGATTTTTTTTCAGATAACTTTTATAAAAAGGATAAATAGTGAGTATATATGTAGGCCTCACCTAATGGACATCTCAGGGTTCAGACTGACT
This sequence comes from Elephantulus edwardii, assembly GCF_000299155.1. Classification (NCBI taxonomy): domain Eukaryota; kingdom Metazoa; phylum Chordata; class Mammalia; order Macroscelidea; family Macroscelididae; genus Elephantulus; species Elephantulus edwardii. The sequence goes on along the minus strand of NW_006399842.1, from coordinate 6,036,936 downwards.
AGATGTCCGGAAAGAGTCAGAGGAGAAGCTCAGTATCAGTGGCCAAAACATGATCTTTGGTTGAATGTGGAACAGATAATAACTCATTAATGTGCAAATTCAAATTGAAGTTGAAGTCACTTTCTTTAAGTCCACAAGGAGAGTCTTTGTTCCATTTCAACTCAATTAAAAAACTATCTTCAGAATAGACTTGGTACATTGCACACTAACGACCAAAGACCAGATAAGCTGTGAGATGGTATCAAGGATATTATCCCTAAAGAAATCAAAAGGTCACTACAAAAACAAAGGAAATAAGAGACTAAAATTAATGTCAAAACTTACTCTGAAACCTACATTAGAATAAGATAGGACAAAACAAACAAAAAAATGCTAGAAAATGTCAATCTGAAGGTTAAGAAGACAAAACAGAGTATTATAACAAACTGTACAAAGAATTGAAGTTAGAAAATGAAAGGAGATGAGCATTCTCTGCATTTCTTAAAGCAGAAACAACTGAAATAAAAATTTATGCTTCAAATTGAAATACTGAAGGATTATATGTACAAATTCTTCAATGATGCGGGAAGCATAAAAAAGAGATGGAAAGAATACACAGAGTAATTGTACAAAACTTAATTGGAAAACACTGAATCATTTCAGAAAACAACATAAAATCAATAACTAATAATGGAAGTTAAATAAGTTCAAGTTATACTGAAAGCATTGGGTGGGAAAAAATAAGGCCCTAAGAATTGATGGAATACCAGTAAACATGGGCAATTTCCTCCCATGTAATTAACTGCCTCTGAACACCCACTGGAGGGTCAGCTATGGGTTGGTTCCAACTCACCGGTAATAACAACAACAAGCAAAATGATGTGATCTTGGACATGCTCACTATACTATGTAAAAAAATCTGAAGACCTAGCTGACTGACTGGAAGAGATACATATTCCCATTCCCCAAAAAAGGTGATTAAACAGATTGTGGAAATTACTAAATAACATTATTAATACTACATGCTAGTAAAATTGTACTGATGATTATTTACACGTGGCTGTAACAGTATTTTAAGACAGATTTGCCAGAAATTCAAGCTGGATTCAGACGAAGCCATGTAATGAGAGATAACATTGCATATGTTACATAGATATTGAAAACAGAGAACACCAGAAAACTATTTTTGTGTGTTTTATTGCCTATGTAAATGTATTTGATTGCATGAATCATAATAAATTGTGGATAACATTGAAAATACTGGGAATCCCAGAACACTTATTTCTACTCAGATGAATACTGTATATAGATCACAAAGTTGTCTAAACAGAACAATGGAATCTGCATAATTTATAATCGGGAAAAAAACAGTGTATGTCAGGTTTGAGTAAGTTCTCTATACCTATTCAATCTGTATACTGATAAATAATCTGTTTAGTTGGCCTGCATGGAGAAGAATGTGGCATCAGAATTGAAAGAAGAGTCTTCAATAACCTGCATTATGCAAATGAAACAACCTTGTTGTCAGCAAGTGAAGAGGACATGAAACACTTGGAAAAGTTTGAAGACCATAGCCTTCAATATGAATTACATAGCCATATTAAGAAAACAAAAGTCCTTACCATTGGACCAAATAGAACATTATGACAGATGGAGTAAAGTTTGAAGTTGTCAACAACTTCATTTCACGTCGATCCACGAACAATGCTCATGGTAACAGCAGTCAGTAAATCAAAAGAAGTGTTGTTATTGTTGTTATTATATGACACTAAGGCACTTGCGACTCATAGCGACCCTATGTACAATAGCCCTGAAACTTGCTCTATCCTGTGCCAACTTTATTGCCTCTGACACACCTACCCTCATTACCCCAGTCACTGAATCAATCTATATTATCGAGGGTCTTCCTCTCTTGTGCTGTGCCTCCAATCTTCTGAACAGAATATCCCTCTCTAAGGACTGGTCCCTTCGTACAACATGCCTAGAGTACGTCAGATGAAACCTCAGAATAATTGTTTCCAAGGAGCAGCCTGGTCTTACCCTCTACAGGATGAACCTGTTTGTTCCCCTACCAATCCATGGTATAGTCCATACTCTTCTTCAGCACCATACCTTAAAGACATCAATTCTCTTTATGTCATATCTAGTCACCGTCCAGCTTTCTGATGCATAACAAGTAATTATGAAGATTATGGCCTAGATCAAATGAATCTTAGTCTCCAGACTGACGTTTTGCTCTTCAGTACTCTGGAGAGGTCCCTGACAGCAGACTTTTCCAATGCAATCAACTTTTGATTTCCTGGCTGCTGGTACCAAGAGTGTTAATTGTGGAGCCAAGCAAACTAAAGTTGTAACAATCTCAATTTCTTCACCATCTATCATAATGCAGCCAAATTGGCTCAGTGGTGAGACTCTGTTTTCTTGATGTTGAGCTTCAATCCTTATTGAAGGCTGCAGTCTTTGACCTTGTGCAGCAAGTGCTTCAGGTCCTCCTCAGTTTCAGCAAGTAAGGTTGTGTCATCTGCATAACTCAGATTGTTGATGAGTCTTCCTCCAATCCTGATGCCACATTTATACTCATAGAGTCCAGCCTCCCAGATAATCTGTTCTGCATATAGACTGAAAAGGTATGGAGATAGAACACATCTCTGGCATACACCCTTCCTGATTTTGAATCATGTGATGTTTCCTTGATATGTTCTGATAACTGCCTCCTGGTACAAGTATAGGTTTCAAATAAGCACAATCAACTGTTCTGAGACTCCCAGTCTTCTCAGAATTAGCCAGTTGCTTTGGGAAAATTCTACCAATAAAGACTTCTCCAAAGTGTTCCAAAGAGTTAAAAATTTCAGTTTGAAAACTAAAGTGTGCTTGATTCAAAGAATAATCTGTACAATTGCTTCAAGTACATCTGAAATTTGAACAACGAATACAGATAAGAGAGAAAAAATACTTTTTGAGTAGTGGTGTTGGAGAAAGGTACTGAACATACCATGCACTGCTGAAACAAACAAGTCTGTCTTGAGATAAACCCAACCAATGTCTCCTTAGAGGTAATAATGGTGAAAGTTTGTCTCACATGCTTAGGGCATATTGTCAGGAGGGGCAAGTCCTTGGAAAACTGCATCATGATAAGAAAGTTTGAAGGTCAGAGAAAAAGAGGGAGATTCTCACAAGATGGATTGACATATTCGTATTACATAGGGCTTGAGTGTATTGTTGTTGTTGTTGTTGATTGCCATTGAGTTGAGCACGACTCAGTGACTTTATGAACAAAAGACCTAATGCCTTTCCATAACTATTATCATTTCACCAAGTTCATACAGTTTCCAGAGGTATGTTGTTTAGGAAGTGGATACCACTCCTGCTTCCAAACCCATTTTACATCTGGGAGCTCCACCAAACACTGTCCACATTGGGAAGTCTTCTGGTATTTGATACCCCAATAGCACAAGGTTCAGAAACAGTACTCCATATTGTACATCATACTGCACATTGACAAAGAGTGATATACAAAGTGGAAGAGTGTTCCTCCAGATATAACAGCACTAATTTCACTTAGCAGTGGTTAAGTGTTGTCAAGTTGAATACAACTGCGAGTAAGTTTTGCACCAAAGACCTAAACTCTCTTCTATGACTAACATCATTTCTGTATAGAACTCTGTTCTACAATTACCATAATTTCTGTACATTTAAAGAGTTTAGAGACTTTGTACAGTTTAGAGAGTTTTTAGAGTTTCCAGAAGCATTTAGTTTTAGGAAGTAGATGCCACTCCTGTTTGCCTGCATAAATAAATCTGGAAGCTCATCCAAACACTGTACATAATGAATAAACATTATGGTATTTGACAAGACTATGGAGCAGTGAACAGCGCCACAGCAACACCAAGTTGTTCAGTTCAGCAAATAGACAAAAAGATTGCTATTCATTCGAAAATTAATAAATGTGTCCTAAGAGCCACAAGCCCAAGGGCCCTGAGGGGTTTTAAGCCAATGCCTTCGAGTGTCCTTAAACCCTAGGCAAGGCTGAGGGACACCTGCTGTTGGGGAAGAAAGAGAAATAATACACATCAAATATGACCCAAAAAAGCATGACCCCAAAACTTCCCTTACCCATCTGGACCAGCATCCACAAGCAGCAAAAAGCCACATTCCCAAAGTGGAGTTTCCAGGCCTACATCTTCTGGTAGTCCCCTCCCAAACCCTGGTTTTAAGCCAATGCCTTTTAGCGGACTTAAGCCCTAGGCAAGGCTCAGGGACTCCTACTCTTTTGGGGGGGGGGGAGAGCAATAATACACATCAAACACAACCCCCAAAACTTTCCTTCACTCGCCCATCTAGACCAGCATCCAAAATAATATGCAGGATAGGACAAAAGATCTGTTCATAGGGTGGCTATGAATCATAAATCACTCAGTGGCATCAAATAACTTTAGATAATGTTCCCCTCACTCTTTAGTCTCTCTCTTTCTTTCTTTATTCTTTTTTATTTCTATCTTTTCCTTTATTTCATCCCTTCTCTTTTGCCAACTTGTACTTCACATATTGATTATACTACATTCGGGTATATTTTATCCTCACATTCTGAAGTCATTTCCAGATAATTCTGTACTTCTTTACATTTTTGTTAATATTTGTTGGTTTTAACTTTTTTTAATTTTATACTAATTTATTTGTAAAGTTTATAAATTTCATCTACACTGTTTTTCACTCTGGATATTTCCCCTTTACATTTCACATTATTTTTCTTTTCTTTACAGCTAGTATTAGAAAATTTATTTCTATGATGTGACATATAATAAATATTACAGGCTTCTTGGCTGTATAGTCACTACCATAACTACTCCACTTTGGTTTTTTAGCATGAAATCAGACATAAGTGATATGCAAATGAAAATGAATGTGCATTATTGGATTCCAAGAAAAGTTTATAAAAACACGTGTTAGCTTATTTTGCTTCATTGGACACAGACTGATGATCCCTGGAATATAAACTCTAAGAGAAAAGGAGTTTGTTCTTTTTCTACTACTCAGGCCTAATCTATACTGATTTCATATAATACATGTAGAATATATATTTGGTGACTCAATCAATGCATAGTATTTAGAGTTTAGATCACCCTTGCAGAGTGAGTATGAAATGACTGTAGAATTCAATAATTTTTAATTCAAGTCAAGAATAATCCTATACGACAGTCATGTGACTGCAGAGTTAAGGTTGCAGAATCTTTTCCCAGACAAGTTTAGCCCAGGAATTAAAATAAACTTAGGCCTCTAGGTGATACTAGTCAAAAGCTAAAGCTAAAGACATCTATAGGGAGTCTTAATGAGAGAATCAAATAAGGAATTTGACTGGTTAAGATGTCTAAATAGTCATGATTATTATATTTACATAACTGCTTAAACATATCACTGCACATTTTCTGGCTTAAACAACACTATTTATTATTTTACGGTACTATCAGAATACGGTTTTCACTGAGTTAAGATCAAGATATTAGCCAAGATCATTTCTTTCTGGAGCCTTTCTTATATTTTCGAGTTTCTAGAGGCTACCTACATTCCTTGATCCATGGTTCCTTTTGTTCCTTTTCCAGACCAGAAGTGTTACACTTCCCTGACAATTCTTCACAGTCACTTCTCACTTTGAACATAATCTAGAAAGATTCTTTACTCTCAAAAATGCATATGATTAGAATGGGCTCACTCAGCTAAGCATATGTTATTCAAACAAAGAGAAAAATTTTTAAATTTTACAGAGAATTTTAATTACTGAAGAAAAAAAAACATTCCTTCTTTCCAAATAGGCAATCATGTCTGAATTTCCATTATTAGTTTTTTGGTTGGTGTGGTTTGTTTTTTTGTTTTCTGTTTTTTGTTTTTTTTTCAATTAAGTATCAGCCTTATGCTGCAGAATTGAAGGTTATAAACTCCTTTACTCTCTGTAGTTCCTTCTACCAATTCTTGGCTTTGGCAAAACAAGACAGATGCTTCATTGAACACTAAGAGTGGCAGAAAGAATTATTGGACGTAACAGTTTTTAAAATATAACTTGTTGTTATGTGCCGTCGAGTCGCTTGTGACTCATAGCAACCCTATGTATAAGACCCCTAAACCCTGCTCTATCCTGTGCCAACCTTACTATCTCTGACACACCCACTCTCATTGCCCCAATCACCAAATTGATACATGTCATCGAGAGTCTTCCTCTTCTGCGCTTTCCCTCCACTCTCCCAAACATGATGTCCGTCTCCAAGGAAAGATCCCTCCTTGCAACATGCCCAAAACATGTCAGATGAAGCCTCAGAATCCTTGCCTCCAAGGAGCATCTGGTTTAACACTCTCCAGGACAAACCTGTTTGTTCTCCTAGCAGTCTTTGGTATATTCAACACTATTCTCCAACATGAAAGCTGAAAGGCTGTTATTTTTCTATCATCCCTATTGCTCTCCAACGCATAGTACACAATTGCTAAGACAATGGTCCAGATCAGGCACACCTTAGTCTTTAGCCTGACATTGTTGCTCTTCAGTACTCTGGAGAGGTCACTGACACTTAAATTTCCCAATGCAATTTGTCTTTTGATTTCCTGGCTGCTGCTGCCAAGAGTGTTGACTGTGGAGCCAAGAAAACGAAAACTGTTAACTATCTCAATTTCTTCTCTCTCCACCATCCATAATGATGCTTCCAATTTGGCCCAGTGGTGAGAATCTTTGTTTTCCTGATGTTGAGCTTCAATCCACATTGAAGGCTGCAGTCCTTGACCTTCTGCAGCAAATGCTTCAGGTCCTCCTCAGTTTCAGCAAGCAGGGTTGTGTCATCTGCATAACGCAGGTTGTTGATGATTCTTCCACCAATCCTGATGCCACATTCCTCCTCAAACAGCCCAGCATCCCTAATGATCTGTTCTGCATATAGACTGACAAGGTATGGAGACAGAATACATCTCTGGTGGACACCCTTCCAATTTTGAACCATGCAGTGTCTCCTTGCTCTGTTCTGACGACTGCCTCTTGGTTCAAATATAAGCTTCACATAAGCACAATCAAATGTTCTGGAATTCTAAAAATGATAAAAGTAATAGTAATCTAAATAAAAAGTAATAGTAATAGATTACTAGTAATATTAATTATTGTTGTGTTGTTGATTGCTGTCGCTTCAAGCACGACTCATAGTGACCCTATTGACAATGGCCTGAAGCCCTTCTATAACAATAGTCATTTATCAAAGTTCATAGAGTTTAATCTGTTGGCTACAGAATCTTTTGGCTGAAGATTATGGGTTAAAATACATCCAATGCATATATTGATGATGCACTAAACATGACATAGAAATGAATGAAACAAATTATATTAGGTAGAAATAAAAACCTAATTGAATTTACAAAGTTGTCTAGAATGAAGATTATACTCTAAGCTTAATATGGAAACACATGCAAACTTTACAAGTGATAAAGAGAGATCATTTCCATCTTGGCTCTAGGAAAGTAGAAATAACTTTTAAAATCTTGGTGAGTTCTGGTGGCCTAGTGGCAAGAAGTTTCACTGCAATCCCAGAGGTGTGCTGTTCAAATCCACCAAATGCTCTGCTGGAGAAAGAGGGACAATCTCCTCTTGTACCAGTCAGATCTTATCTGATGGTACACAGACACACAAATAATAATAATAAAGAAATAAAATAAAATTTAAAAATCTTATAAAACTAAATTCAAACCTCTGTGTCTCCCCTTATTATAGGAAGCTCTGATGTCAGTCTATAGAGACTTGTTCTGCTAACTCAGTAGCCACACTTTTCTTAAATGAAATTTTTATTTTACACTGGTTTACTTACAAAGTCTGTATACATTGTTTTAACACTCAATCTTTCCCCTTTCCTTTACCTACTCCTCCTTCCACCCATCAAATTGTGTGATCCTCTGATTAAGCCCTTTCCCTCCCTTCCTCATCCGTCTGCTCCCCTCCCTGCCTTGGATCCTCATACACGTTCTACCACAATGATATACCATCTTACTCCAGTAGCAGTGGCCAAGTTTAGCAGAGCAGGATGGAGTGAGATAGGAACTCTTATACATTGTTGGTTAAATTGTAAAATGGTACAACCACTCTCTGGAAGGCAGTTTGGCGTTTCCTCAGAAAGTTGAACGCAGACATTCCATATGACCCGACTTCCACTGCCTGAAATATACCCTGAGAAAACGAGAACGGAGGCACAGATAGAAACTTCTACACCAATGTTCATAGGAGTATCATTTACCATCACAAGAACATGGAAACAGCCCAACTGTACAACAACAGTAGAACACATTGAGAAATTATGCTACATTTACAGGATAGAATACTATACAGCCCACAGGAGCAAGGATGTTGTAAATTACTACCTAACTTGGAAAGAGCAGAAGAACATTATGCTAAATGAACTAACTCGGTCCAATAAGGACCATAAAACCATTATTTTCTTTACAATTCTATCCACCAGCTGCTCTGCAGGAGAAAAGACAGGCAATTGACACTCTCCTACAGTATGATTTACAGCCTTGGTAATCCAGTGGAGGGTCAGCTATAAGGTGGAATTGACTGAGAAATGAGGAAGACAGAAAGAGAGGGAGAAAGAGAAGAGGGGAGGAGAGGTGATAGAAAAGAAGGAGAGGGGAGGGAAAATAGAGAAGGGGAGGGAAGAAACAGAGAGGAGAGAAAAGAGAAATTTTTTTGTGTGTCTTAGGCTTTAGTATTGTTACCAACACCTGAGTCTCAGTTCCTTCAACTCTAAAATGAAAATAATACTAGTAGTTACCTCATGCTGTTGTGGTGAAAATTAAATGAGATAAAAACATGAAATAAGATCACGTATATTAAGTGTTTAATGTCAAGTAGCTGCTCAACAAATATTAGTTATTCCAATTACATATTAATTGAAAGACACAGGCCACCTACAAGGTTAACAGAATATTTCAAATTCAGACATTTAGTTTTTCTAGGGATAGCTTGAAGGTATTTGCATTACAAAAAATAAGCCACAGAAGGAGAAAGCTGAAAAAGTGGAGTTAGCACATTGATAAATAGTTCTAAGTGAAAGCAATTTCAGCCTGAGAACCCTCAGGCTGTCTTCTCTCTCTTTGGGTGACTGTCAAACCCCAGAGATGTGGTGTCTTACAGCAACAGGCATAGAGACAAATTATGCTCTGGATAAGGTAGAGTTTTCCTTAACTACACTTGAAGTCCAGGTGGATGAACTTACTGTCAGAATAAAATCCAGGAAAGCTTGATAAATTGAAAGCAAAATACAAATTAAACCTTTTGTGTGTGTGTGTGTGTGTGTGTGTGTGTGCGTTCATGCACATGTGTGTGCACACAGCCCAGGTAAAACAGGTTTATGCATGGAAATCCACCCCTATCTTTCCATTCTAGTATTTATTAAATCAACCAGGCACTTTTCCAAGCCATTTCATTCTCCATTGCCCATTTATTCCACTTATTGAATCCTTGGGGGATCTCCAGAGAGCACCCACCAGTTGTGACGATCAGGCCTAAGGCTGCACAACTGTCTGTTAAGAAGTTGATAGCATAAGCTCCTTTCAGATCCATTGTGGAGTAGCTCTTTCTTCCTATTAACTTCTGGTGGCCACTGGCTTCAACAAACAGCTTAGAAGAGATATTAGTCAATTTGTGAGACTTAAATTTGAAATAATACAAGAAATATAATAAAACTAAGATATGTTCATAAGATAAAAAGATTAAATTTTGGCCTATACTTCAGTATCTTATAAAATCATGCTTGGATTTGTAATAGAATAGTTCATTTTATTATTCTTTTTATCTTTTTTAAATTTCATGGATTTCTTTTTCCATATACATTAACCAAACTAAAGAGTGTAACAGTCCTGGCTTTAAGTGAAACATGCTTTATTATATGCATGTAACAAACTGGAATTATAATCACATCTACCTACCTATTCATACAAAACTTGTCACTAACTTCATTTAAAAAATCACCCCTAATTAATCCCTTTGAGTTGTGGTGTTGGAGAGGAGCACTGAACACCCATGGACAGCCAAGAGAACAAACAGACATGTCTTGGAGAAGGTGCAGCCTGAGTGCTCTTTGGAGGCAGTAATAATGAGGCTTCACCTCACATACTTTAGACATCTTTCTAAGAGAGGCTATTCCTTAGAGAGGGATGTGATGCTGAGAAGGGTGGAGGGTTGGCAAAAGTGAAGAAGACCCTCGATGGGCAATCACCTCTCATGTGATTTACTGCCTCTGAAAACTTAATGTAGTTTCAGCTAAGAGTCTTTTATGACTTAATGGCACACAATAACAAAGCCACCAGAGCTCCACATGTATTAATACTAACTACTGTCAATTAACATATTAATACTCCAACAACTTCATCTTACTTGTATCCACAATCAACAGCCTTGGTACCAGCATTCAGAAAATCAGGAGACATATTGCACTGGAAAGTCTGTAGTTAAGGATCTCTCCAAATTACTGAGGAGTAATGATGTCAGTTTGAGGACTAAGGTGCAGGTACATCTGTTTTAGTCCACTATCTTTCCAATCACTTGCTATTCATCTGATAGCTGGACAATGAATAGAGGTGACAGAAGAAGAATTGATGCCTTTGAGCTGTGGTGTTGGAGAAGAGTATTACAATTCTATGCACGGCCAAAAGGACAAACAGATATGTCTTGGATAAAGTACAGCCAGAGTGCTCTTTGGAGGGAAAGATGATAAAGCTTCACCTCATAGACTTCAGGCATGCTGATAGGAGGGGTTATTCTTTGGAGAGGGACACGATGATCAGAAAGGCACAGGAGGAAGATTCTCCAACAGGTAGATTTACACAGTGACTGTCGCCATGGGCTCTAGTGTGTCAGGACATGTGAGATAAGACAAGATTCAGTTCTGCTGTTCCTAGGCCTCCTATAGGTTGTGCTCGACTCAATGGCACGTAACAATAAATCATGTATATGTGGAGGAAATAACTCAAGAAGCTGGGCCCTATGAAGAAAAATATGGCATCAACAAAAGTGAGAGACTCAAGATATTAATAAAACGATTTATTACTGATAATGTTGCTTTGGGTGTTGTTAGTTTGGTTAAACTATATATATATGACTATGTAAATTATAGAAATAAAAAGTTAATGGAACATCTTGTTGTGCATCTTTGAGTAGGAAATAACCCATAACAGACACTCCAGCAGGCTTTCAGAGGCAGTTAATCAAAGGGAAGTGATTGCCCATCCTTCTACCATGAAGCAGGTGGTGGCTTTGAATCCAATACCTTTAGGATTGCAGTGCAGCTTCTCTTATCACTGGGCCATCAAAGTTCCCTAGCAGCTAGGATGTGTTTTTCCAAGTAGTATAGTGCACATATGGAAATGTATCTTTGGAAACTTCTGTGACTATGATTCCATGGAGTAACCGAGTGCCTTGGTCTCCACAGGACAAGGCAGTGAGATGAAAGAGCGATTTAAGTTTGTTAACATCAATGAGGGGAGACAAGCCCCTCCCTATGTCTGACATCCTCTCCACAAATTTTAGACAAGGCAAAAATGTTTCTTTTCTCTCTGTCATCCTTTCTCTTCAACTGGCAGATGAGAACTTCACAGTGGAATAATTCAAAGTGAAGGAACCCATGGGTATGCAGCAACAACTTTGGAACAGTCCTTAAGCCATTTGATGTCACTGGAGCATTCATACACCATATATGCCCTTTTGCAGACAAATTCCCTGAATTCAAATGGATTTAAATTGCTCTATCCATTCTTTCTCCTGTCCCTGGATCCTGTTGGGACTATCTAGGACTGACCAAAGCAAATGCAACAATGAATGAATGAAAATCCAAAATCTCTGTAAATGTTCATTAAAATTAATTAAAAAAAACCACACACACACACACACACACACACACACACACACACAAAACCAGGCACTTCCATAGTTTGCACCAATGTCTCATGCCAGGACCTGATTAATCTAACATCCAATAGACTCATATTTCTATATCCCTTCATTAATGAATGCCTAACTTTTCCCAGGTTTATAATTTATTTATAATTTAGGATTTATAATTTTTGTTACATTTAGGTATTTATACCAAAAGAATATAGCTTAATGTGTCATACTTATTTGCTTAGCTTAATGTGTCATACTTTCTCCTGTCCCTCAACACACTTTGTCATATGTAAAATGTTTGTGGATTTATGCCTTATTTGACAAGGGAGTCTAATAACCTCTGAAAATAATATCAGAGACTAATTCATAGATGAAGATTGGACATCTATACACATAAAGAGACATTTAGCCCTAATGATGGAAATCAAACATTATCCCCAGTCGCATTACTTAAAACATTTTCAATTATGGAGGGAAAACAAGAATAAAACTGCCACATACATCTTAATGCTACAAAATGGTATAAACTATACATTTAATCTTTGCAAGTACTCAGTGTTCTGTTATACATTCCAAATTGGTTCATGCGGTTTGTAGAAATCAAATTCTGTTTGGCTTCTTGGACAAGTGATTTATGCCTTGCCATAACTATGGAAAGTAATATGCAGCACCATGGACAGAGTAGAATTGTTCCTTCCTGAGCTACAGCTGTGTTCCTGCTTTTTCTACCCACTCACTCCCCACCCGCCTTGCAAACACTCAGACACTTGTCTGTTTCTTAATTGCAGAAGGGGTTGTTATAGGCATCTTGAATGTTAACAGCCTATTTTAAAATGATGGGCATTGACTAAAAAAAAAGACTAGGGGAAATCTTAAGTACTTTTTCAGAGTTTAAAAATTGATACAACATAATTTATATAAAGACCTTCAGAAGCAGACTTTGTTATAATATAGATGAAAATGTGGGGGAGTGGAGGGACGATATAACATACAGAATATGTTAGATGAAGTCCTCTGAGCAGAAATTGGGAGGATGAGACTGACAGTGTTGTCATGGTAAATGCATCTAGTTGAGGGACACTGGTGGAAGGGAAATTTACATTTAGAGTAGCAACATAAGTTGTGGGAATTTGGTTTTATGGATGGTAAAGGAATTCTTAATGTCCCTCTGTATAGAAATACAGGCATATGTTAGTGATAGTACAGGTTCAGTTCCAGAACATAACAAAAAAGCAAATATTGCAACAAAGCGAATCACTTGTTGTTTTGTTTTGTTTCCCAGTGCATATAAAAGTCATGATTACGCTCTCCTGTAGTGTATTAAGTTTTCAATAATGTTATTAAAAGTTTGAAATATGGTGAAGCCCAAATGTGACACAGAGAATACAAAGGGAGCACATGCTGTTAGAAAAACGATGTCTTGCCCAATGCAATAAAATGAAATGCAATAAAAGGAGAGTGTGCATGTAGTTAAAAATCCCAAGATCCTAATTAGTTCTCTGTCTTGAGAAGTCAGAGAGTTTAAGATAATCACATATTGCTTTTGCACAGTGTCTTAGATTTACGAATTATAAAAATATTGTAGTAAATGGCCCAAAGGTGAATCTGCGAACTTAAAAAATGTTCACTTACTATCTGCATGGCCACTGCCAAAGAGATCATTTGTTTCTTAGGCCTTTGCCCATTTATTTGTGAGCATGTGCGTTTGTTAAATAATCACCCATCATTTACAATGCTTTTGGGAACTGCAACAGGAACTTAGTTTACAAGAATTGCCAAGGTAAAATGAAAACCTTATAAGAATTCGTAACTGCTGGAAAATGCAAGAGTAAGGTATGTCATTTGGACCGAAGAGAGAAATAAAGATGTTTTCTCCTGCTTTATGCTTAAATTTTCAACTTTACACAAAAATGCATGTTGTATTAGGTTTTCACAGGGTTATGTAATCTTCAGCTGCATATCCAACAATTTTCTGGATAGTTAAAAAAGTTCTGTTCCTAACTAAAATAATTTCTTTCTTTTAGAGCCTTGCTTTCACTAACAATACTTTTTATTTTTGCTTATTTTATCTTTAATACATATTTATATGAGATTTACTTGAGTTTCTTTTAGTTAGAATGGTAATAAATGACAATGTATTATTAAGGAAAATATTTTCAGTTAGATAGGAGCATATTTGATTAAAGTATAAGCTACTATAAATTAAACCTATAATTATAATTGTTAATTTGGTTATTTGCTTCTACAATTTATAGTATAAATTCTGTATATTATAGATAATGTTCTGATTTTACAAATTGTAATGTAAAATCAATTTTACAAATTGTAATGTAATTGTATGTAGTCAATTCCAACTCATAGCAACCCAATATAATGGAGGGGAATTGCCTTATAGGATTTTCTAGGTTTTCTAGTTTTTAAATAATCTGATTCAAATTGGCCAAGATAGCAGATTGTCAAGTTTTTCTCCTGCAGAGCAAAGTTGGTTTTAACCGCCAAACTTTTGCATAGTACCTCAATACTTAACCATTGGAGCACTAGGAGTCCTCAGTTTTACAAACAGTTATTTTATTAAAAACACTATGAACTTTGAGAAATAATGATATTTCTAGAAAGGCTTTAGGTCTTTTGTTTATAGGGTCACTATAAGTTGTGCTTGACTTAAAGACAATAAACAATAAAACAATGCAAGTTACAATGTTTTGTATTTCTTTAAGCTACCTCGCTTAGTTCTGAATTAAACATTACATATTGTGAGATGGATATTCTTTTCTTTGTGTCATAAATATAAGAATGATAGATTTGAAGGGTTGTACAATTTTCCTCAAGTTAAACAGTTAGGAGCTGTGTATTTTTGTGTGCTTTAACAACAGTTTTGTAAAGCTTATTATGTGCCAGTAATGTGTTTAAATCATTTAAAAGCATAGAATGCGCTTTTTTGTTTTGTTGGGGTTAGGTGCTATCGAAAGCAGGTTCTGACTCATAGGCACCCTAACTGCACCAGAACGCTGTCCAATCTGTTTTGCTCACATTGTGAATATGTCTTGTTGATGGCCGTCCTGTTTTTCACTGAACCTGTAATTTACTAAGCATTATATCCTTCTCCAGGGCTAGTTCAAATGAGAGTATCAGAAAGCAAATTCTGAGGAACCCAACAGAATGTAGGCGCTGAGTCCGTTTCCATGTGACTTCAACATGTTTTAGATTATTTTATTTGTTTGATTTTTAGTTTTGCTTTTATTGAAGACAACACATTTATATTAGATTATATTCAGACTGCAGAAACGAGTATAAATCCTCAATTAACTCATCTTTGACTTTAGTTGTTGATGTGTATATTTTAATAATACTTGTATTAACGTGACTTTCTTGTATGAGAATAGATAGTATCCTCTTACTCACAGCATTATACCTCAGGATTAATTTCAGGATGATCTTTACTATGAAAGCAACTCACTGATTTCTCTCTATTTTTTTTTCTCAACAATCTGATTCAAATTGGCCAATTTCATTCCATGTCAACTTGCTAATGCCTAGAATATTGATGTTTATGCCTTCTATCTCATTTTTTACAACTTCCAATTTTTCCAGATTCATACCTCCTACACTCCAAGTTCCAATTCTTAATGGATGCTTGCAGCTGCTTTTTCTAATTTATTTTTAGTGACTTCTGATCTGAGGGCTCTATGTCTTTTGTTAATGTTGCTCTGTTCCTCATAAACTTTACAAAGACCTATTATTTCAGAAGTGGATAGCCAATCCTCTTCCTAGTCTGTCTTAATATGGAACATCAACTGAAACCTGTCCGCTCTGTGGTTGCATAGCAACCTGAAAGTCACTCCAGGACAGTAAATTGATAGCAAGTTCTGTACTTATAAGATCAACTTTATGAAGGAGAATGTAACATCAGGATTGGAGGAAGACACATCAACAGTTTGTACTATGCAGATGGCACAACCTTCCTAGCTGAGAGTGAGGAGGACTCAAAATGCTTGCTGCAGAAGATCAAAGATTAGACCCTTCAATATGGATTACCTTTAAATATCAAGAACATTAAAATCTCCATCACTGGGTAACATCACGATAGATGAAAAAAAGGTTGAATTTGATTATTTCATCTTACTTTAATCAATAGTTAACACCCTTGGTAGTAGCAGTAAAGAAATCAAAAGACACGTTGCACTGGGGGAAACAATCTACCGTCAACGAGCTCTTCAAAACACTAACGAGCAAAGATGTCAGTTAAAAGACTAAAGTGCAAGTGATTCAAATTATTGTCTTTTCAATAATTTGCAACGCATCTGAGAGTTGAACAACGATTATGGATTTTAGAATAGTAGCTGTTACTGTCTGGTTGTGGTATCAAAGAAGAGTACTGAATATCCCATGAGCTGCCAAAAAAAACCTACAAACAAGTCTTGGAGAAAGTCCTGTCAGGATATTTTTTAGAGATAAGGATTGTTGTTGTTTACTGCCTTCACAGCAACTCTAGGAACAAAAGGTTTGCACCCCCTCTACAACTATTGACATTTATCAAAGTTCGTAGAGTTTCTGGAGGCATGTTGTTTAGGAAGTGGATGCCACTCCTGCTTCCAAATTTGTCATAGTATGTTATTGTTGTTATGTGCCATTGAGTTGCTTGCAATGTATAGCGACCCTATGAACAGCAGCTCTGAGTGCTTTCCTGTCCTGAATCAGTCTCACAAACTCCGACACCCCAACCCCCATTGCCCCAACAATTCATCTAGAGATAAGGACAGTGAAGCTCACATATTTTGAGCATTTGTTAGGAAGAGCCAATTATTGGGGGAAAAGAATCATATCTGGAAAGGTTGAGGGTTAATGACAGAGAAGAAGACCCTCAATGAGATGGATTGACACAGTGACTGTAATAATAGGCTCAAGTATATTATCAACTATGAGAACAGGACAAGATAGAGCAGGATTCAGATCTTTTGTTCACAGAATTACTTTGAGTTGTAGATGACTCAATGCCACACAACATCAACAACATGTTCAGGAAGCGATGGAACTGATTTTCTAAGCCACGTTGTTCATCTTCCAAATCTACACCTGTAAATAACATCCTCAGCCTTTTGGAAAGTTTCCATTAAATATTTTGTTTGTCCCTGTGCACATCAAAAACATTTTCCAACAAAGTGAAAAGAAAATCTATTGACTGGGCAAAAACATTTGGCAATACCATTTCAGACAAGGTTCTTATATCAAAAGTTTACAGAATTCTACAGGGCCTCCACCAGAAAGAGACTGTTAACACAATTACAAAATGGGAAAATATATAGAATGAATTTTCATACAGGAAGATATTTGGATGGCCATCATACATATGTAGAAACACTCAAAATCACTGGTAATAAGAAAGATGCAATCAAAACGACAAGGAGATAGCATCTCACCCCAGTAGCAGTGGTAAACTTTAACAGGACCCCAAGTAATAAATTTTGGAGAGGATGTAGAGACAAGTAATAAATTTTGGAGAGGATGTGGAGAAATAGAAACTCTTCTACACTATTGGTAGGATTGTAAAATGGAACTACCACTCTCTGGAAGGCAGTTGGCTTTTCCTCAAAAAGCCGATCATAGAAATTCCATATGACCCAGCTTTTCCACTGCTTGGAATATAGCCTGAGAAAATAGAACTGAGACACAAATTTAGATTTGTACACCAATGTTCATAACAGCATTAGTCAACATTACAAGAACATGGAAACAGTCCAAATGTCTAACCACCATCAAAAGGATTGAGAAATTGTGGTGCAGTCACACGATGGAATATTACGCAGCATGCAGGAGCAATGATTTTGTAAATCATTACCTAACATGAGAGGTACTGGAGAGCATTAAGCTAAGTGAACTAACTTAGTCCCATAAGGACAAATACTGTATAAGACCATTATTGTAGAAATAGAAAGATAACTAGTAAATCATCTATGAAGATGAAAGTGGTGGGAGGGTAGGAGCAGAGAAGTGACAATGGGTATGGGGATAAAATCATAGAGTCACACAATTTGATGGGTAGAGGGAAGGGTAGGTAAAGGAAATGGGAAAGATCTGGTGTATAAAACAATGTCTATGAACTTTGTAAGGAAAACAGTGTAAAATAAAAATGTTCTTTTTAAAAAAGTATTCTATTTGACTGTGCTTCCTATTTATTTCCACCTTCCATTCATGCTGGATGTGCCTTATAATAAAGATGCTTTTGAGCCATCAGCTTATAATTATGGATAATTGTTTTTTTCTTTTTATCACAGCAAATTATCATTTTGTCAGGGGCTTAGATAAGTCATTTCATTCTTTCAAAAGAGCTTGGAATCTCATACAGTCTTAGTTGACTTGAAACCTAAAGGAAGCTCATTACAAGGTTATCTCTTATCCTGACCGTCTTTGGCCACATTAAAATGCAAGACCTTCAACTCCCCACCTGACCCAACAACACACATATTTATTTTACACTTTCACTTTATAATCTGTTTTCTGCTCTATGAATTTCCTCTTTCCCCTTCTGTGCCAGTTATAAGTTCAATTCCATTATGAATACCTGCTTTGTATCAGAAATATTTTTACAAAATGTTCTCTCACCTTCTTGTACTTCTGAAACCAACTCTATTCTGACAACACTTCTTTCCCCAAACCCGTTTATTCTTTCTCACCTTGTGGTCTCTGAGGTGATGTCACTATTCTCTGACTTGTGGCTGCTTCTATTATAAACATTTCTTATGCTCACACATAAAAATCTTATCTTTTTTCCCCCACCACTATGCCTAACTGCACATTTTATTGATTCATGGACTGTCTTTAGTATTTTCTCCAAACAAGGAACCAGTCAAAAAATGCATAAATAACATTTTTTAACTATTCGGAATAATTAGTTACAAATATATACTTTTTTTACAGTATCAGCATGGACTCTAACAAGAACATCACAATTTGTAACCTACATTCCTGCTTTTCTCTGAACTCCATCCCCACCTTTAACCTGGGATAGAGCTTCAATACAACATTGCTTGATCTTGAGTCTAACAATTTTCAAAATTACTTCCCTCATATTAGACCATGTCTTTATTAATAACTATAAACAACAAATAGATATTGAGTTGTATATAATGGTAATATAATTCTTATTGATGTCAAGTTGATTCTGACTCATCAGGACCCTACAAGACAGAATAGAATATTCCCAGAGGTTTTCTCAGGCTATAAATCTTCACTAAAACAAACCTGTGTTTTCTTCCACTGTGCAACAAATAAACTATCATTTACTGATAGATCATAAATAGCCTTGGTGACAGTGTGCATTATGGTTTGGACTACAACCTGAAAGGTCAGTAGTTCAAATCCACTAACTATTCCCTTAACTCATAGGAGATAATCTACTCCTTTTAAGATCTAGACCCTCTGAAATCCAATGTCATAACACAAGAGTCCTGTTTGAACAGTGGCTAAAAGCTCAGCTGCAAACAAAATGGCCAGTAATTCAAATCAATTAGCCATTCCCTGGGAGAAACAGGAAGCAGCCTGCTTCCATAAAGATTTACAGCCTTGCAAACCCCATGGAACAATGCAAATCTATCCTATGCTGTCCCGGTGAATAGGAATCAAATGCATGACAATGAGTGTGTCTTTCTAACTATACACCAACTCAAAACCAAAAGCTAACTTGCCTTTGAGTTTATTCCAATTCACTGAAACCGTGAAGGACAGAATAGTATTATTGCCCCACAGGGGTCCTTTTTTGTAGCAAACTGCTCCATATTTTCCCATGGAACAGCTGCTGAATTTGAACCATTGAGTTTTCAGTTAGCAAACCAATACTTAACTCCACTACTCATTATACAGAGCTTGATACAGATTAGTACTTAACAATTGCCGTCAAGTCAATTCAGATTCATGGCAAGCTCATGGATGTCAGGATAGAACTATACTAAATCAGTTTCCAGTGACTGATTTTTTGAAAGTAAATTGCCAGGTCTTTTTTCTGGTGGGAAGAAATCTATGGCCTTTGATTGAAAACTGAGTTCATTAACTATTTTTAAGACTCAGAGGTTCCTAAATGGAGAATGCAATCATAACTAGTAGTTTCCTTCCTTTCCAAATCCTTCAGATTGATATGCAACAGGATTATTTAAAGTGAGCTATTGATAGATATTTGGATTAGAAAGTAGAAACTTTAAATATTTTAAGATTTTAGATGAACATATATTCAGTCTCCAACTATATATACAAAGATTTATACATGCTACATCACATCTATGTCAGTTTGAAATTTCTCATCCAAGCTCCCTTTGTTTAAAATCTGAAATCCTGAGAATGTGTTTTTTGTTTTGTTTTGGTTTTTTTTTGGACAATTTATTGGTCATTGGCTTATGCCTGCCTTGCTAACATCTTGTATTGTTTACTTTGTTCTTTTAGTCCTTGTCCCTAGGAGGAAATTTTGTATTGTGCCTGCCTTTTAAATGATTTCAAAACTCCTATTCGCTCCCCATTTTAAACTATTCTACTTACTCCTGCTTGATAGGTCACCCTTAAGCACCACTTTTTCTTCCTTTTAACTAATAAAGCCATTCCAACACCTCAGAATAATTACAGCAAACACAATTTTTTAGCCTGGCAAGTAAATCTGAAGACTTGCTTTGCCTGGTTGGTTGAGTATTCCAGATAATCCATTTGTTTCTGTAGTGATGTGTGTGTCTATTTTTATATTGTTTCATAAAATTGCCAAAGTTTAAGGGTTAATTTTTCTGCTTTGATTATCTCTTCAGATGTATATTTAATCTCTTAACACACAAATTCTGATTACTTGCAGATTAACATCTCCAGACTTACTCTATGGTGCAGATTCATCTACACAGTCAGAGAGTTCATGTTACCATGTTTGTGATTCTAGGTATTTGGTCTAAGGGAAATTACCTCATATCTCTTTATACCAGTTGTCTTGTTTATCAAACAGAATTACTAGTCATATCTCACTCATAGAATTGTGACGATGAAGTGCTAAAATATGAAAAATTACTTAGAAAGCGACTGGCATAATTAATACTGTAATCATAATATGCCTAACTGCAGTTCTTAGACATCAATAACAAGACACTCAAGCATCTTTTCTTTGCCAGTATCATCTACATATCATAAAATAGTACTCTGTACATAGCAAATACTCTGGTCTTAATTTAGGAATCATCCTAATTTCTTCTTTTCATTCATCTTTCATCATAATAACCAACTTCAACTTCTCTAACATATTAATTAGTCTCTCATGACTAAGAAAAATGCCCCACACTTATTACCATTGCTCCATCTCCGTGTCCATTACACTAAATAATGTCATCATCTGAGCCACTGCAAGGATTGACACTTTTCTCTGGTTCTGCTTTTTCCATTCACATAGCTAATTACAAATCTGAAATACTTAGTTAAAACATAAAACTTAAAAATGACTGTGGTTGTGTACTGTCAAGTTGGAACTCACCCATAGCCAGTTTTCAGAGGCCATTAATTGCATGGGAGGAGATTGCCCATTTTTTGTTTTGTTTTTTGTTTTCTCCCACGGAGCAGCTGGTGGATTGGATCATGTGCCTTTGGAATTGCAGCACAGCTTCTTAACCAGTAGGCCATCAAAGTGTGGCTCCTAATTGTTTCAGAATATTCTTGCTCTTTATTACAGACTCAGGTTTGTTCATATGTCACTTCTCCCTACCTCCAACTTTCCTCCTCTCTCATATGCGAAGAGACAACATGTTTGTACTTTCTATTATCTGGAAAGATATTGAATTTACTTTTTTTTGTACCACTGCTTAACATGCAATACTCATTCCTCACATAAGATGCTGTGTCTTCAGAGAAAACTCATCAAATCACTATTTAAAGTGGCCTTGACACAAGACGTTTTGTCTGTTGACCTTGCTTACTGTTTTAGCAGATAGCTTTTTAACTTATCTCTTCCTCTCTAGGATATAAACTTCATTAAGGCATGAGTCTTGTCTGTCTGGTCCTCAATGGGTGCATATTCATTGTACATTGCTCTCGATGAAGGTATATTCAATTTAATCTTGCCTTTTACTTTTACTATCCTCTCTGTCATTCAACTGATAAAGCAATTCTTTACAATGGAAAGGTCTGATATCATGGTTAATACTATGTGTCAATGTGACTATAGTACTCAGTATAAAGTAACTGCTGTATGTGTTGTAAATTTTCAGCTACATGAATTAATAAAATATTACAAGGCATTGGTGAGATGAGATGGACTGGCATGGGGCATTTTGAGTCGGATGACCATATGATATATTACTCTGGAGATGAAAAAGTGAGGAAAAAT